>NC_031769.1:224407-231514 GCF_001522545.3 Parus major
CCCTGCAGGGGCTGGGGGAAGGATCCCAGAGCCCCTCTCTGCTCTGGGGGTCTCTGCTCTCCCCGTGCCCCCCACGGCTGCTCCTTCCTCCGAGGGAGCCTTGGCACTGCTGGGCTTCTCATCAGAGGGTTTTGTTTCTTTCTCATTCACCTTTGCCACGGGGGAAAGGTCACTTTTGTCCTTGGGCTGGCCTCTGTGTGACACCTCAGCCTCTCTGCCTTTGCCACCTCTCTGTGACTCCTCTTGGGCAGGTTCTTTGTGTCCCAGGCTGAGGGGCTGCTCATGGCACCTCTGCATCTCCTTCTCAGCACCAGCTCCACGCCCCTTGCTGCTGTTCTCTGCTTCCAGAGGAGGAGGAGGAGGAGGAGGAGGAGGAGGAAGGCCCCCAGTCCCTGCAGCCCCTTCCCTCTGCTTTGGGAGGTCACAGGGAGCATCACCCCTGGCACCACTTGGTGTGCTCTGAGCCACGGATTTCAAGTCACTTCTTTTATTATTCCCAAGTCTTTGAGGGCCAGTGGGAAAGTTTTTAATGTTTCTGTTTTCATCTACAAAATCTGTGTCTTCCATCCCACATCCCAGCCCAGATCCCAGGGGAGGCACTGCTTCACTCCTCTCTGGATTTGCCTCTAGAGGAACATGCCTGGAAGCATTTTTAGCCTTTTTACTGCTTCCATCATAACCCCTCTTTTTAGATCTCTCAGTGACTGGGGCCAGGCTGGGATCTGACACTGCTGGATGCTCTGGAACAGGATTTTTATTCCTGCTGCAAGGACTGGCACCTCCTGCCTCAGCTTTGTCCCTGATCTCCAGGCCAGGAGGAGGGAAGATCCCTGCTCCTGCTTTATGCTCCAGCAGAAAAGACTGCTGTGGGTCAGGCTCCCCCTTTCTGTGTTTCTCCTCATCACCTGGGTGTGATTTCCCTGGCTCCAGGGGCACAGCAGGAGTCTCCACCTTGGCAGGATCAGGCAGGTGACCTGCTGGAGTCCTGGAATTCTCTTTGCCTTTCTCAGCCTGAGTTTGCTGGCTGTGTCCCACTGCAGGGACATCCCCTGGCTGCAGCTCAGGTCTGTGCTCAGCCTTTCTGCCTTTCCCATCTCTGCTTTTACTCCTGGCCTTGTCCATCCCCAGTTCCCTGCTGGGACTGTGCATCCCTGCCCTGTGCTCTGGGAGAGGCTGGGATTTCTCTGCTTCCTTCCCTCTATTCATGGGCCAACTTTCCTTAGCACTGCCAATTTCTGCCTCTGAAATCTCTGTTTTCTGGCCTGAAAGATTTGGCAGCTCAGAGAAGCTCCCACTGCCACTCTGGATTTTGGGCTTCCCCAGCTCCTCCGCCAACCTCTCTCTTTGCACACCAGATCCCTTCTCCTTATCCAGGCTCGTTTCCTTCCTGTTCCCAGGCTCCTGCTTCTGGCTGCTGTCCCCCCCAGCACCCGGGACAGCTGCCTGTCCCCAGGGGCTGTGCTCAGCCTCCTTCCTCCTCCCATCACTGCTCCTTTTCCTGCCTTTCTCTGCCAGCCCTGCGCCACCTCCGGCCTCTCTGCCTTTCCCAACCAAATCCACCTCTTTTGTCAGGCTCGTGCTGGCAGCCAGAGCAGGAATTTTGGCTTCCTCTTTGCTCTTCTCCAGCAGCAAAGATTGATCTAAAGCTCTCAAATCAGCTGTTTCAGGTTTCCCAACATTTTCTTTCGGTTTCTCCGGTCTCAGCTCAATTGATCTTTGTGTTTTAGCTGTGTTTTCCTGCAAGTCCCCAGCAGGGACACAGCCCCCTGCTCTGCCCTCCTCACTGCCCTCCCTCACCTTACCAACCACCTCAGGAAAACTCCCTGCATCCATTTTACTCTCAAGGAAAGGCTGCTGGAAAAAGCTCCTTTCCCCTTTTTTGCTCCTTCCATCGCTGCCTCTTTTTTTGGGCTTGTCTGCAGTGCTGGCTGATGGGTGTCCTCTGGCAGGAACCCCCTGACCATTTTCAGGATAAACTGCTTCCTTCCCATCCTCACCCATCCTCCCTCCCTCAGTGAATTTGCCTCCATCCTCTGCCAGCACCATCTGCTCTGAGAAGCTTTTGATTCTTTTGCTTTTCCCTTCGCTGCGCTTTTTTTTAGTCCTGTCCACCCCGTGTGTGGAGCTGGGACCTTTCCCAGCCCTCTGCTCTGGAGCAGGGGATCCCTTCCCTGGGTTTGGATCTGGGGAATCTGCCCCACCCCAGCCCCCTGCCCCACCAGGGGAGGGATGTTTGGGAGCACCCTCGGCCCTTCTGCCCTGCACAGCTGGAACCTCCCCAAGCTTTGCTGAAAGTGAAGCTGGAACAGGAGCTCCAGGAGCATCTCTTGGGGTCTGCAGCCCTCCCTCTGAGCCTGTTTCACTTCCTCCAGCTGCCTTTGGCTCTGCAGGGAGCTTGATCTCCAGGTGAGGCTGTTTGAGGGGTTCCTTTTCAACCCCATTGCTTTTTTCCCTGTTTTTCTTGGCTGCTGTTTCCAGGGAAAGCTGATGCACAGAGCCACCGGGTGCTTCCCGCCCTGGAGATGAGGTTTTAGGCTCTTTATTTTTATGGGAAAGGGGCAATTCTGAAGGTTTTGTCTGTAAGGGAGTTCCTGCTTTGCTCTCATGGACTGTCAGGTCAGCTCCTCTTGACTCCTTGTGCTCCCTCCTCTCCCTTTCACCGGGGAAATCTCTCTCCGTGGGCCCGCTGGGTCCCGAAGCTGGAGCAGATTCCTCCACCTCAGTCTTGCCCCCCTGCTCCGAGGGAACCTCTCTGCTCTTGCCTTTACATTCCAGCATCCAGCTGTCAGCTCTCCTTCCCCCTGCTCTCCCTTCCTCCTGGGCTCTGGCACCCAGCAGAGCGGATTTTGGGGGCTGCTGTCCCGGGGCTGGCACTGGGAGGGAGTTTTGCTCATCCAGGATATGACTCCCAGTTGTTATTTTAGCATCTTTTGGCACATCCAGAGCTCTGCTCCCTGAGGGCGTTCCCTGAGGCTCTGGATTCTGCCATTCCAGCCCAAAGGGAGCGTTCCTGGCAGCTCTGGAGCCTGCTCCATTCTCATCCCAGGACTCCATCCCTCTTGGCAGCTGGTTTCTCCTTTGTTTGGGTTTCTTTTTCTTTTTCTTCACCACGGCACTTTCCAAATCCCAGCTTTCCTGGGAGGGATCTCTGCAGCTCTCCACAGGCTCCTTGGGGACACTGGTGGCCTTTTTGTGAGGAACCCTAAAGCGAGGGGATGTTCCAGCACCACAGCCAAGCTCCACTGTGGAACAGGGATCTGCTCTGGGCTCAGGACTCTTCTGCTGTGGGAGACCTACAGGATGCTCCTCTGGCACATCTGTGAGAGGCTCTGGGGCAGGTTTTGCTCTGCCAAACCCACGGTCCCTGGATTTGGGAGCTTGCCTGACTTGTGCAGTGGGAAGACCTGGAATACAGGAAGCCTGCTCAAACATCAAGGCCGCTATTTGCTGGATAAAAGAAATAATAAATATATTCTGGGTGGGACTGCAGCCCTCTCCAACAGGCCATACAGGCAGATGTGCAGATTTCCCAGAGCTGGAATCACACCAGAGCCACCCTGAGAGCCCCAGGGCAGGTATTTACCCCAACACCTATGCAATCCACCCCAAATCCACACACCAGTGCTCCTTAAACACGAGTCTGACACAGGCTCTTACCCCACCAAAAAGCACCATGCCACTGCTTTTTAAAAATGCATTAAGGATCCATTTTGTCTCAGCAAAACAAGATCAGAGAGAGCCTTTTTATATCTCTGGCTGGCATCCTTCCAGAGTGGGAAAACAGAAGTTTAGTGGGAAGATGGGAAGAGAGATGGGGGCAGGAGAGCCAAGATTCCCCAGCAGCAGGGAGGAAGCAGAGGGAGGCAGAGCCTCTGGCCCAAGGTCACCTGCTGGGTGTCCCTGGGGATCCTCAGCCGAGCTCCAGCACAGGAGCACTCGTTTGTCACTTAGCCCTGGCCCACAAATCCTCCTCCACACCAAGGGTGAGCAGCACCAGCTCCTCTGGAGGCTGGCTCAGTGCAGCAGGAGAAAATCCCATCTTCCTCTGGCAATTACACAGACTGGGAAGGAGATCCTCACTGGGAATATCCTCCTGAGAATTAGCGATCCTTTTCGATACCAAAACCAAAGTTGGTGCTGATGGCAGAGAATGAGGAGCTCTGCAATCCCCCAGCACAGCTGTGAGCCAGCCCCAGTGAAAAAGCACTCAGAGCACACAGATTTGGGCTTTTAGTTGGAATATGGAGGGAAAAGAGCCTTGGAGAGGGCAGGGATGCGAGGGAAGGGTGAGCCCAGCACCAGGAACACTGAGAGCCACACCAAGACATTCCTGCTTGCCCAGGTGGCCCCAGAGCCAGGAGCAGAGGGTGAAGAGTTCCCAGAGGAGCTTTCCATCAGGAAATGGAGTGGTTTATTTTGTATTATGATTTATATCCTACCTGTGGGCTCCTGCAGGGTTTTCCCTTCCTGAGGTTCTGCATGTTGGACGTGGTTGTGCTCAGCCTTCTCCTTCTGTGCCTCACCATCCTCAGCAGGAGCAGATTTTTCTGGAAGGTCTTTATTTTCTACTGCTCCTTTTGCTTCAGCTGGAACATGAAAGACAGGAAGAGAAAGCTTCAGGTCTCAGGAGTACAGGCAGCCTGGAGCTGAACCCCAGCCCTTGCAGAGTTCTGTGTTCAACAGGAATGGGGTTTATGAGGCAAGGCTGGATCATCTCCTCACAATCCCATTCCAGCAGCAATTTTCTATTTTACACATGCTAAAATGGGGGTAGAACACCAAGCAGGGGCTGTTTCAGGACTTAAGCACAGGGTGAGGGTTTGTTTGGGTTTTTTCCTCTTTGTAATCAACCCAATTCAGACCATCCCAGCTTCCTGCTGGGAATTCAAATCCAGAACGAGCTCCATTATCAGCCTGGAGTCCCTGGCTAATCCTGATCATCTTGTATTCATCTGTACCTTACAATACATCCACACAGCCACCACAACATTCCTCACTGCATAATTACAGCCAGCTTTAATTTGGAAGCCATAATTACATGGGAGAGCAGTTCTCTCCGTAATTAATTTTATTTCAATTTTAAATGGAAAGCAAAACGACGACAGACATTGGTCCAACAACTGTGCAGGAGGGAGAAAAGGACAAGTTGTGTGAATGGTAAAAGCACTGAAATCCTGCTGGAGACTGAGTTTGGTGTCTGTGTTCTGTCTGTGTGGGGCAGGGCTCTGCTCTGGGTGCTTTTCCCACCTGCTGGCTCCGCCTGGGGGCTGCTTTTCCTGGGAAAGTGCTCGTCCACAGGGCTTGGAGGGGCTTTTCTGTCCTTCATCTTCTCTGGGTCATCCACACAAACTTCTGGGACTTTGGATTCTGCTTCCACCTTTGCTGGTGTTTCTGCAGATGGAAAGAGTAAAAATTTTTAAAATTCAGATCAGATTAAATAAGATAAAAATCATTCCCTCACTTGATTTTTTATTTTCTGCAAGGAACTGAAGGGTTTCTTCACTTTCAAAACCTGATTTTTAGGATCTTTCTACCTTCCTGCATTGTCCTGCACTTCCTCTTTCATTCACCCACCTGCATCTCTCAGTCATTACATTCTAGTGGGGTTTTTTTGTTGAAACTTCTCTCTTGAAATTTATCCTCGTTGTTAAACTAAAGAGTATTAGAAGATAAAAAATATCTCACTCCAACCCCATCCACAACCAATCTGCTGCCTCTGCCCAGGACTATTTGCTGTGTTTTAATAATATAAATATAAAATAAACAATAATATAAATATAAAATAAATATAAAATAAATAATAATACAAATAGAGAATAAATATAAATAATAATATAGATAATAATATAGATAATAATACAAATAGAAAATAAATATAAATAATAATATAGATAATAATATGGAAAATAATATAAATATAAAATAAATATAAACATAAATATAAATATAAAATAAATATAAATATAATATAAATATAAATATAAATATAAAATAAATACAAATATAATAATATAAATAATAATATAACTAAATACAAATATAAATAATAATATAATAATAAATAATAATATAAATTTAAAATAAAAATAAAAATAAATATAATATAATTCTAATTCTAATTCTAATTATAACTATAACTATAGCTATAACTATAACTAATAATATAAATATAAAATAAATAATAATATAAATAAATAATAAATATAAATAATAATATAAATTATAATATTAAATAAAAAATATAAATATAATATAATTAGAAATAGAAATAGAAATAGAAATAGAATTTTGGAGAGCAGTTTTTCTCTCCAGAGGGGTGGTGACCCTGGAGAAATCCATGCAGCACAGCAAACCTGCACATGGAAAACCAAACACGGCCTTCCCAGCACTTCAACACCTGCAGCCATCCCAAAGAAAGGTCCTAAAATTATCCACTAAGCCTTTTAGCCTTTTCAGCAATGGTTTTCAAGCAGCTGTGTCTGTCAGCTCTGTGTCCTGCAGGATTTGGGAGATTTTGGTGAGAGCTGAGGGTGGTGGTGACACAAAGCCAAGCACCAGCAGGGATGAGCCAACTCCTCTCTGTGGCTGTCCTTGGACCACTCAGCACTGCTAAGAATGGCCAATGAAAATGAAAACATCATTAAAAACCTTTAGGTTTATGTTTTACAAGTGAGGAATCCCCATGAAGGGTTTCTGCATCCTCAGAGCAGAGCTGAGCTCTCCTCAAGGAGCCAAATCAACGCTCCATGACCCCAGGGGCCTTTTCCAACTGGGATTGTAGGATTTGGGAACACTCACTCACCTGCAGGAGACTTGTCCTGCTGAAGGGCAGCCTCCACTGACACATTCCCAGTGTCCACAGCAGGGACAGGCTTGGCTGCAGGAGCAAACCCAGAGTCCAGGCCGTGCTGATGCTTGGCTTCTGCTGCTGGGGCAAACTCTGCATCTGCTGCCAGGCCAAGCTCAGGGCCCACGGTGTGCTGAGCTTTGATATCTGCTGCTGGGGCAAAATCCAAGGCATGGTGAGGTTCCACATCTGCTGATGGAGCAAAATTCATGGCATGGAGAGGTTCCACATCTGCTGATGGAGCAAAATTCATGGCATGG
>NC_031769.1:231794-234615 GCF_001522545.3 Parus major
TCTGTGGCCGGGGCGAAGCCGAGCTCCGTGCCCGGGGTGGAGATGTCATTGACGCCTTTGGGAGGGTTGGCTTCAGGTGCAGGAGAAAACCCCAAATCCGTGGTCTGGAAAGGGTTGGCAGCTGCTGCAGGAGCTGCAGCCCCTGGAGCTGGGGGAGGTTTGGTGTCTGCAGCAGGGACAGCTCCAGCTCTCTCTGCGGGGAGCGACGCGGCGTCGGGAACAGAGGCTGCACCTGCCCAGGAACACCAGGGATCAGGGAAAAGCACCATGGAAAGCCCTGACCTGCTGCTTTATGGCTGGGGAACACACAGGCTTCACTCCCTCTTGGCTTCCAGCACCTCTTCCTCCCCCTGCCAGCACTGCACCCCGCTCTTTATCCGCTCCTGGACGCATCCAAGAGCTTTTCCTGCCGCAGCCCCACGTGCCCTGCAGTGGGGCTCCCATCTGCAGCCAAGGATGGATGGATTCTGCTCCCAACCTCCCTGATGGCACCCAGCTGGCAAAGGGCCAGAGCTGTGGATCCTCTGCCAGGAGCACATTCCAGCAGGGCCCAGGCAGGAGCCAGAGCGAGAGGCTTGTGCAGAGTGTGGGATGGTTTGAGCTGGGGGGCTCCTTGAAGATGTCCCAGCTCCAGTTCCACTCCCTTCTCCTGGACAGGGACATCTCCCACTATTCCAGGCTGCTCCAACCTGGCCTGGGCACTTCCAAGGGATGGGGCAGCTTCCCTGGGAAAGCTTCCCTGGTTTTCCCTCTGCTGCAGGACACAGAGAATGTGGAATCATCAATGTGAGAGCCCAGAGAGTTTTACAAGAGCAGGAAGTCCTGACACACCCCAAAGCCACACACCTCATCCTAAACACGATTTCTGCTGCTGCTGGGGGTTTGGTTTGTGCTCCTGACACAAAATCCTGCCACAAATCCCACATTCCCTCCATTCCCTCCAACTGGCCTCCTTGATTTTTCACACAGTATCTCCCAACACTGAGCTGGTAGCTCCAAACCAACATTTGTCACTTCAGAGCACAATCAAACCTCTGCATTTAAGCTCCTATTTGCCTAAAATCCCCTCAAAGGAGGTTTTTCAGTCAGCTTTTGTTTAATGTTTCAGCTGTCCAGAGGGAAGCTTTTCCAAATGATCAGTGCCAGAAGCACTGGATTTTTCCTCTGCAGCTCATCTGGACAGCCCCAAGCTCTGCCCATCCTCTGTGTCCTGCAGCTCAGTGCCCTGAACATCTCCCATCTATTGCTGATCACCAAAAAAATAACATTTCTACTGATTTTTTGAGTCACATCTAAAAATATCCTCCCCAGCCAATGGAAAATGTATGAAATCTAAATTAGATACTTAAACTGGAGTCAGAAAGAAACAGAAAAATGGAAAAAGTGCCTTTTAAAATGGTACATTAAGGATCCATTTAGATGTAACAAATATTTTAGTGAACTAAACCAAAAGGATCCATCATGCACCAACCCTCACTTGGGTTTGACTTGGTTGTGGGGTTTTTAAGTGATATCATGATTTTCTCCAGAAGAAAATGCAAAGATTTTGATTTTACACACGAATAAGACTGCAAATAAATAGATATTAAAAGCAAAATGGATGTTCCCTGGATAATGATGGAAATGAGTGGGATAAAGAATTGGGAAACTGGGCAACAACTGGCACTGGGAGTATAAATATGTTATACATATATATATATATATATAAAATAGTATAAATAAATAAATATAAATATATATATAAATAGTATAAATAAATAAATAGATAGATAGATAAATAAATTTATACTGGGAGTATAAATATGTTATACATATATATATATAAAAATAATAGTATAAATAAATAAATATAAATATATATATATAAATAGTATAAATAAATAGATAGATAGATAGATAAATAAATAAATTTATACTGGGAGTATAAATATGTTATACATATATATATATATATATATAAATAATAGTATAAATAAATAAATATATATATATATATATAAATAGTATAAATAAATAGATAGATAGATAGATAAATAAATAAATTTATACTGGGAGAATAAATATGTTATACATATATATATAATAGTATAAATAAATAAATATAAATGTATATAAAAATAGTATAAATAAATAAATAAATAAATAAATAAATAAATAAATAAATTTATACTGGGAGTATAAATATGTTAAAATGGGTTTTTTCCAAGAAAATCTTTTAGAAGGAGAGGTTTAAAGGGATTTGTGAATAGATCTGTGCTGGGGAAGTGACCTGGTGACCTCAGGGGGCTTTTCCAACCTGAACCATTCCCTCACTGTGCCACAACCACGTCCCCAGGATTGTCCTGCAGCTGAAATTTGGAGATGGCTCAGAACCATGGGCTGGGACACAAGTGAGCAGATCTGCTGCTTCCCCCTGGGGTGTCCCCACAGCTGCAGGATCTGTTCACCCCTTCCCCCAGGTTTTCCAGGGATGCAGGGATTGATGTACCTGGCGTGGAGCCCTTTGGTGCATCCGTGGCTGCAGCTTCTCCTGGGAATGCTGAGGCTGCAGCAGGAACATCCCCAGGGGCTGCTGCTGCCGTGGGGCTCTCGGGCAGGCTTGTCCTGATGGCCTCTGTGGCTGAGGGGGGCACTGCAACAGGAACAGCTGGAATGAACATCTGGAGAGGCTGGGATGTGGGGGGCACCCATGGGGTGGTGCCTGGGAGCTCCCCCTCAGCATCCCTGAGAAAATCAGCTTTTATTGCCCACTCTCTGGAAAATCGTTTGTGCAGAGCCCAGGAAAACTCTGGAATCCCAGGAGAACTCTGGAATCCCAGGA
>NC_031769.1:234705-239301 GCF_001522545.3 Parus major
AACTCTGGAATCCCAGGAGAAGTGGCAGAGCTGGGGAATGTTGTGTTACAAACATCTCCCAGTGCCACCCCCAGCTCCAGAAACGCTTCCTACCCATGAGCAGGGTGAAATTGTTCTCAGCTTCCTCCTGGAAATAAAGATCCCATTATGGGTCAAGTTTTGCAATACACACAAATTCCCAATGGGATCATGTCCCAGTGGAGCTCCACAGATTTAACTGTGCCCAGAATTTAAGGGTAATTGTAAAATCCCAGAAAGGTTTGGGTGGGAAGGGATTTTAAGGATCACTCAATCCCACCCATGGGACACCTTCCACCATCCCAGGGTGATCCAAGCCTCATCCAGCCTGGCCTGGGACACTGCAGGGATCCAGGGACAGCCCCAGCTGCTCTGGGCACCTCTGTCAGGGCCTGCCCACCCTCCCAGAGAACAATTCCTGCCCAAAATCCCATCCATCCCTGCTTTCTTTCAGTTTAAATCCATTCCCACTCCTCAAAGATGCATTTCCATTCTGCACTGCTGTGAGCAGCACAAGCAGCGCTCTCCTCGGTCAGGCCAAGTGTCCCTTGAGGAGCCAGACAAGGAGAGGAGCTGGTTCTGCTGCTCAGGAGCTCTCTACCAACTCTTCCTGCAGGTCAGCTCAAAACTTTTTTACCTGGTGGCTCAACAAAGAAAGAGGTATCTGGTCCCTTCATGTCCTGCTGAGCTCCCATCCAGTATTCTTCAGGTGCTGTGGGGAACAAACACTCTGAGCCCAGCCCTGACCACACAGGGCCCTTCCCAGTGAAGATCCTGACTCTGCTGCCTTGGGAGTTCATCCTCAGGGAAGTTTTACATTCCCTCTATGAGAAGTATCAGAACATGCTGCTCTTCCATGATTATTGGGAGTGAAATGCTGAGTTACACCCAGCACTGACCCCAGGAGCCAAAAGAGGAGTTTCTTTCCTCAGTTCCTCTGGGCAAGTGGCTCTGGGTAGCCCTGTCTTAGCAGGGGGTTGGAAAAGTTCCAACCTGTGAACAATCCTGTGATCTCCTAACAAAAAATCCCAGATTGGTTTGGGCTGGAAGGGACCTTAAACCCACCCAGTGCCCCCCTGCCATGGCAGGGACACCTTCCCCTGTCCCAGGAGCTCCAGCCCCAGTGTCCAGCCTGGCTTTGGGCACTGCCAGGGATCCAGGGACAGCCCCAGCAGCTCTGGGCACCCTGTGCCAAAACCTCACCCCACAACATTCCCTGAACCAGCAGCTGTCCATGCCAAGAGGAAACCTTCCAATCTTGGCTCATTTTATGAATCAACTCCCCACCAAGATTCTTTAGGACTTGTAAAGTGGGATTTTCCAGCTGCAAAGCCTCCAAACCCAGGCAGTAAGAGAAAACATTTGTTTCTCACCTGCTTTTCCTGGCAGGAATTCTGTGCCTGACTCGAGGCCGATGAAGGCTGATGGGTCCAGAGCCTCTGCAGGGGAATACAGGGACCCCAGGAAAGGTTGTTCAGGTCCCATCATGGATCCATGTGGAGCTAAGGAAATAAAAAAACTTTAGTTCATCACCAGCCCTAATGATTCCTCTCCTAAATTCCAAGTCCTACCACACTTGGACTGTTCTGCTCACAGCAGTTCAGATAAATCTGCATCAAATGTGAGTTCTGCTTCACAAACCAGAAATTCTGTGTTTAACAGAACTTTTGGACAAGGTGTAAGAGAGCAAACACAGGCAAATTATTTCCTTTGGCTTTCTGCCTCTGTTCCCATGAATTCCTGCTGGTAATCCCTTAATAATCCAATATTAATATAATAATCCAAGAGCTGAAATCCTGCACTTTGCAGAAAGAGCTCCTGAGTATCTGGGGTTTAACCATTAAAACAACAACAGGGGAAAAAAAGTGAATTTGCAACCTGAATTTTCAGTAGATGGAAAACAAGAGAGAAACCTCCACAGCAGTTGTGGAGGAGCAGGAGGAGCTCACCGAGGATGTCCCTGGCAGCATCGGCGTGGCCTGGGAACAGCGGCACGTTCCTCATGTCCGTGGGGAAGGACAAATCTGGAAGGTTCTCCCCTCTGTGGAGGCTGAAAGGCTCTGCCAGAGACACAACCAGGCAGGGTCACACCCAGGGGACAGGGATTGCCACAAGATTCACCAGATCCCAACGCTGCACTTGTGAGGAAAAGCTGATTTTGGGATTCTTCTCCAGGAGCAAACCCCTTGGGATCAGAATTTACAGCCAGCAGTAACCCTCAGCTGCTCAGGGTGATTTTTGGGGAAAGTGGAGCAGGGCTGTTCCTGCAGGAGCTGTGTCCCTCTGCCCTGATGGACACATCCCATGGATCTGTGTCAGGAGCAGGGCTCAGCACGGAGCAGGGAAAGGTGTGGGAGCTCCGAGCTCTCCCAGCCAGGAACTGCATCCCAGTATGAACTGGGCTGATGAACTGGTATTTTAACCAAGTTACTGGGGAATGGAAACATCTCCCAGTGTCCCAGGCAGACTGTCCCATCCCTGGGAGTGCCCAAGGCCAGGCTGGAGAGGGCTTGGAGCAACCTGGGGGTGTCCCTGCCATGGCAGGGGTGGCACTGGGTGGGCTTTAAGGTCCCTGTCATCCCATTCCTCCAGCCCTGGGAGCCATTCCCTGTGTCCTGTCCCTCCATCCCTTGTCCCCAGTCCCTCTCCAGCTCTCCTGGAGCCCCTTCAGGCCCTGCAAGGGGCTCTGAGGTGTCCCTGGAGCTTCTCCTCTGCAGGGGAACACCCCACTTCCAGACACTCGGGTTTCCTCCAGTTAAACCCGGTGCAGAGGGATTTGGTTGAGGGCTGTGGCTCATTTTCACCCCAGATGTGCTCCCTGCAGGGCTGAGAGCCCAGCCTGAGCTGTTCCCATCCTGTGTGCTGGGATGTCAAGATCAGGTGAGCTGAGTGAATTCCTTTATAAACCTGTCAGATTATTTCAGATGCCAAGACAACATTTTGCCTTGGAGCAACGTGCAGAGTATTTTGATTTCAAGCTGTTTAGAACAGTATTGCCAAGTCTGAACAACTGCCTCCTTTCCAATTAAAAACCAACCCCCAAAAACAAGGAAAAAAAAAAGAACAAAAAAAAAAGATCATGACTGAAACCAATTTAAAACTAAAAGAGATCCTGCTGATGTTCCCTCTTTGCCCAGCAGTTGGATGAGCTGGAAAAAATGGGTAAAAAATGGGAAAAGGGGAGAAGTGGGAGAGCTGAAATTTCCCCAAGGAATTACAGGAATGGTGATCAGGAGATCCTTTACACCTGAAGAAGAATTCTGGCCACAGAATCTTCTCCTTGGGAGGGAAATCATCCTCCCACTTTCCAAAGAGTGGGATATTGAAATATTTGATATACAAATACTGAATAAACCCACAGATTTCTCTGAGTCTGATGTTCCCATTTTTCTCCTGTTCACAAGTCCTTAAAGCTGCTCTGTGCCTTCTGATCCCTCTGCTCCACTGTGGGAATTCTAAGCAGAATCTCATTTATTTCCAACTGGAAGAGCAACACAGGGGACACTTTGATCCTGAATTTTATGTGGTGCCTGTACAGGTGTGCAGGACACTCCAGAGACATAAAACCTAAAGAAATGTGGTTTCATGCAACAAATAAACCCAAATATTCCTATTATTCAGGCCAAAAGAACACTGGGTGATGGGCCAGGTATTTAAATTGTTCCTAATTAACACATTTGACACGTGGCTCTTGAGGAGAATGATATCAATGTCCCATTCCTGCACCCACAGAGCAACAGGAGGGAAAACCCAAGGAGCCTGCAGCTCTTCCATGAACCATTTCTCATCCTTGTAAAAACACCTCAGCTCTTCACAGAATCTCATACACAGAGAGATTCAGGCAGTAAGAAAATCACACACTAAGCAGGCCTGCAGTACTCAAAAACATATTAAAAATGGAAATTCCATCCTGTATCTTTTGGGGTTGATTGCCTGGGATGATCTGGGCAGGACAAAAAATGAAATTTTTTGAAATTTTGGAGGAAATAAGAGGAAATAAGAGGAAATGGAGGGTTGGGTGAAGGTGAAGCTGTCTGCAGGGCTGGGTTACACAGGGTGCAGCTCACTCTCAGGAGTGTCAGCAGTGCCAGGATGGGACAGAGGGACAGCACTGCCTGGGGACAGACCTGGCCAGGTTTGCTCTGAAACCACAGTGCTCCCAGCACTTCAGCTCTGGGAGTCCCCCAGAAACTGCTCTGGCCATCAAATCCCAGAGTTGTAAGGCTTGGAAAAGTCCTCCAAGATCATGGACTCCAAGCTTTGACCAAATACCCCCAAAAGTCATCACAAAATGTTGTGTCTGCTTGGGTTTGGGACACTCCCAGGGATGGGGATTCCACCACTGCCCTGGGCCAGCACTCAACCACTCTGTTCTGAAGGAATCTTCCCAATTTCCACCCTGAACCTCCCCTGGCCCAGCCTGAGGCTGTTCCCTCTCCTCCTGTCCCTGTTCCCTGGGATCAGAGCCAGAAATTCCCCCTGAGCTGCTCCCAGCCCTGAGCTCCAGGAATCCAGGGGCTGTCCAGGGCAGGAGAGCAGAATTCCCTGCAGGGATGGAGCCAGGGATGGAGCCAGGAT
>NC_031769.1:242660-270643 GCF_001522545.3 Parus major
ATATTATTTCAGATTTTATTCTTATTTATTTCATATTATTTCAGATTTTATTCTTATTTATTTTATTTTAAATGGCTGCATTTACCATTGCTGCCTTCAGCAGGGATTCTCAAGGACAGGGGAGTCACCAACCCCCCAAAACTGCTGAGCCTGGAGCAGCTAAAAACCTGAGCACTTCACCAGAAAATATTTTATTATTGTTTTATTTGATCCTGTAGTGCATTTTTGGTAATATTTTATTTAGCTTTGCCAAGTGCTCTGGAGATAAAGTTCCACTGAGATGTGTCAAGGGACATTATTTTTATTTACCATTATTTGTGGTACAGAACAGCCAGGGATTTAATTAGATTGCACTGTAAATTCCTCTAGACAGGAGCCTGTCATTTGTGTGTCTATAAAACTATTTAAAGCAAAAAAAAATAAAATTAGAAGACACTGAAAGTCCTTGACAGTGCGAGGAAGAGCCTGGGAGCTGTTAAAAACATTCAAGAACTTCTTTAAAGATGATTTTATGATGTTATGACATTAAAAGAATGATGGTTGGACCATGCTGAGGCTGATGGAGAGCTTGAACTCTAAATATTTCAAATAAATCTATTTGTTAGCACCAAAAATACAGTGGTATATTGCCACAATGCAAGATTTCACAGGGAAGAACACAAAATTAGGGTCAAAAAGGTAAATCTGGGGGAAAAAAAATCAATTTTTTGGGGTTTTTTTAGGAGCCAGGTTGTGTTCACACCTCTGAATTGAGCAGGGAACCACAAGTGGGGCTGGGGAAGGAGGGAGCAGAGGGAGACAAAAGGAATTTGTGATGGGAAATATTTCCATTTGACATCAGATGAAACAGAGTTGAGCAAAATTCTGTGGCTGTTTGGAGCTGCAGCAAAGCCCCAGAGGCTGCAGCAGGAGCAGTTGGGAGCTGCCTCTGCCAAATCCTTCCCAATGGAAACCCAAAACTGGAATATTCTTCACACAATAGTTTTTAATATTTTAATATTAAGAAGTCAGAGAAGGCAGGAATCCCAGAGCAAGGAGGGATGCAGGAGCTGGGCCAAGCCTGGATCAGCCAGGACAACAAAGATTTCTGGATCAAACCACCACCAGCAAAACCCCCTCCATCATTCCCAAAATGTTTTCTGAGGTGTTTGCCATAAATTTCCACTTATGCCATTTCCAGTTTATTTGTATTTGTTGTTTGCCATAAATTCCCACTTATGCCATTTCCAGTTTATTTGTATTTGTTGTTTGCCATAAATTTCCACTTATGCCACTTCCAGTTTATTTGTATTTGTTGTTTGCCATAAATTTCCACTTATGCCACTTCCAGCTTATTTGTATTTGTTGTTTGCCATAAATTCCCACTTATGCCATTTCCAGTTTATTTGTATTTGTTGTTTGCCATAAATTTCCACTTATTCCACTTCCAGCTTATTTGGCACCCCCAGCCCATCCCAATATTCAGTTTCCCCTTATCAAACCTGGGACACAAAACGTGATCTCAGATTTCCTGAGGACTGGGAAATGAGGATTTCTCAGTTCCAAACCCAAAGCTCAATTTCTGCCTCTGACCTACCAACAAAACCCAGCCACAAAAAGGAGAATCGAAACTCATGCAAGGCCCAGTGCTGGCAGTGCCTGGGAATTGTGCATGGGCAGCAGATAAAGCACTGCACACAAAACTCAAATCTGACAGATCCCACAGACCTGCAAAGCAATTTTAGCAAGTATTAAAGCTGGCTGATAGCTGAAAATCCGGTTAGGAGCCCTGATAATATAAAGCAACGTAGGATTAGAGCTCCCAAAGTCTTGCTCAAAGGGAAAAAAACACCAATAACAACGTACTTACAAAACAAACTGGCTCCTGACAGTAAAAACAAGGATCCCATGCAAGTGGCACCTTCCCTGCAGTGATCCAGGGTGGGATGAGGGTGGAACATTTAGCAGAGCTGCTGACAGCGTCCCATTGTTTGTTTGATCATCTCTCTGCAAAGCTCAGCGTGCTCACATCGACCAATTCCCAGTTAAAGCAGCCAAAATGCTGCTGGAGGCACTGGTGGGGGACAGGAGCAGCTCCTGGAGCTGCTGGCACATCCCACGGGAATGGGAAGCTCTCTGAGGACAGGATTATGAGCTCAAGCCTTTGTGAGGCAGGAGATGCTAATCTTGATCAGACCTCCAGCTCGGGGTTAAAGATCTTCAAAATAAATGAGTGAGCAGCCAGGAGAGGGCCCTGCCAGCAGCCAGCAGGGAAAACTGGGAAAGGAAAGGCTTGGGAGCTTCATTCCTGCATTCCCAAAGGGAATTTGGGCTCCTCACACGGAGGCAGAGTTGGCATTGCTGGAATCCCCACAGAGAGCAGCAGTTTGAGCAGCCACACCAAAAAATTCCCAGGGAATGAACAGACATCCCCCTCTGCAGGGTGTGGGATCCACAGCCTTAAAAAGGAGCCTCAGAATCAGAGTCATGGAATGGTTTGGGTTGGAAAGGACCCTGAAGCCACCCAGAGCCACCCCTGCCATGGCAGGGTCACCTCCTGCTGTTCCAGGTGGATCTAAACCCATCCAGCCCGGCCTTGGGCACTGCCAGGGATCCAGGGACCTCTAAACCCATCCAGCCTGGCCTTGGGCACTGCCAGGGATCCAGGGACAGCCACAGCTGCTCTGGGAATTCCATCCCAGCCAGGAATTCCCAATTCCCAATATCCCATCCAAGCAGTGGGAGCCATTCCCTGTGTCCTGTCCCTCCATCCCTTGTCCCCAGTCCCTCTCCAGCTCTCCTGGAGCCCCTTCAGGGCCCAAGGTCTCCCTGGAGCCTTTCCTTCCCAGACTGGAAGGATTTAGGATTCCTCAGGAGGTTCAGTCTGGTCTGGGAGCACCTGGTGCCTGTGTGAGGTCCTGCCCATGCTCAGGACATTTATTAAGGAGCAATTTCTGATTCCCATCTGAGGGAATTTACCTGCATGTCCTGTCTGATTTTCAGGCACACAGCCCTTCCATCTGCTGCCCAGTGCTGCTGTACAGGATGGGATTTACCTGGAACATCAGCTAAAAATCCCCACAGGCAGCCAAGACATTCCAGGATCTCCTTCCTTTGCTCAGGATGTTATTTCCAGATATTATTTTGGGTAAGGGAGGCAAAAGTTTCACCTAAAAAGATGCTCAGGCTCATTTTGTGCCTGCTGGCTTTGGAGCAAACATGGAGCATCTCACAGGAATATCAATGCTTTATTATCAGTCTGATAACTTTGTAAAATAAAATATTGTCTAGTTCAGCTCAGAGTGAAGGGTCTGAGAATCCCCATGAGTGAGTTTTGCAGTCAAGCTTCACTAATCCCCAAAATCTAAGGGATAAACACAGACAGGAACTCCATGGGAAAAGATGTCACCCAAAGGGAGGTTGTACATTTTTATCCAAGGGATGAGAGCTCAAGATCCCAAGAAGTTTTTGCATTTAATGAATATCTAAAGCCTTGATGGAGAATAAATTCACCCAGAGCAGAGCTGTCAAAGCTGGTTACTCCTCCCTTTCCTCTTGTCAGTGAAATGCAGCAATTGGATTTTACTGAGAGCCAAAATCTCTCTAGGGGCTGCACACTGGGCAGCTGGGCCAGACAGGCTCTGCAGGGTCCAGCCCTGCCTAAGTCCAAGCCCAGCTGAGCTGAGCTCAGGGTGGCAGAGGCTCCACAGATCCAGCCTTTTGGAGAAAAGCCATTTCTGTCCTTGCAGAAGAGAGAAGTTTAACTCCCAGAAGTTTAACTGAGCGCAGATCTGGCTGAGATGACACAAAGTAATTTCACAGAAGATCAGAATGATCTGGGCTGGATGGGACCTTAAAGCTCATCTCATTCCAACCTCGCACTGTCCCAGGCTGCTCCTGGGCCTGGGACACTTCCAGGGATCCAGGGACAGCCCCAGCTGCTCTGGGAATTCTGTTCCAGCCAGGAATTCCCTCCCAGTATCCCACCCAGCCCTGCCCTCTGGCACTGGGAGCCATTCCCCCTTGCCCTGGCACTCTCGAGTCCCTGCAATGAGAAGCATTGCACTTCCCATCCACCACTGAGCTGGATGGGAAGATCAGGAATCTATTAAAGGCCCTCAATAAACTGCAGGGCATTTCAGAGGGTGCTGACAGTTCCAGAAGGGTTTTACTGCTTTCCCTCTGAAATTCCATGAGGTTACATAATCCTGAATGCTAAGAGTCTGTCACAACCAGTATCTCCAAACTTCAGAGATGCCAAGTCAGTAACTTCAAAGTTCAACACAAGGTTCATGTTCTGCCTTGTAAAAAAATCTGCATGGAAAAAAAAATAATAAAAAATGCAGTTGCTACAGTTTCCTGTCCAGCTGTTTTCCCTTCCTTATTTCTCCTTCCCAGAGGGAATTTTCCTGGGAGGTGGAACCACGGAGGTGCACAGAGCTCCTGTCTCCCACCTCTCTTCCCCCTGGGAATGTCAGTGCCCAGGGAGTGAGGAATCCTCAGCACAGCTCCCACCTCTGCACACTCCTCACCCAGAACCAGCCTCAACAGACCCATCTTTTATTAACAAGGGCACCTGGAGCTCTGCTTTTAAACAAAACACTCACTAAAGGCTTATTCCCATGGTATTGGAAATAAAACCAGGTGTTGGGAGCTGGGGAGGGACTGGGGACAAGGGATGGAGGGACAGGACACAGGGAATGGCTCCCACTGCTTGGATGGGATATTGGGAATTGGGAATTCCTGGCTGGGATGGAATTCCCAGAGCAGCTGGGGCTGCCCCTGGATCCCTGGAAGTGCCCAAGGCCAGGCTGGAAGGGTTTGGAGCAGCCTGGGATGGTGGGAGGTGTCCCTGCTTGGACTTTTTGTTTTTTCTCAGCCAAGTGGCACAACTTAGACACTTCTCCTGTTTCACTTGGGTTTCTTCCTAAAGCCCTGTGCACATCCCTGGCAGGGACTGTTCCCATCCACAGCCAGGTAAAATCCCCCCAGAGGTGCTGAGCAGGTCCAGGTGAGGTGCAGGTGACACAGAGAACACAAACCCTGGGCAGGGCTGGGCCAGCTCAATCCCTGCCCCGTTCCCTGGCCCTGAATCCTCCTCAGAAATGAGGAGAGCCCACGGGAAGGTCTCTGGGCACCCTGCCTGAAATGCCTGAAGCTGAAATAACATCAACTCTGAGGCAAAAGAATCATGATGAGGAGTGGGCACAGGAGGCCTGTCCAAACCCCGCTGTGCTGGCACGGGGAGAGCCCCAGAGATCCCGGAATCTTGGAATCATCCAGGCTGGAAAAGAGCTCCAAGGTCACAGAGTCCCAGCTGGGCCTGATGCCCAAATTGTCCCCAGCCCAGAGCCCTGAGTGTCACCTCCAGGTGTTCCTTGGACACCCCCAGGGATGGACACTCCAAACCTCCCTGGGCACTTCCAAGGCCTGAGCTCCCTTTCCATGGGGAAATTCCTGCTGCTGTCCCCCCTGAGGCCGTTCCCTCTCCTCCTGTCCCTGTTCCCAGCCCGACCCTGTGGCTGTCCCCTCCTGCCAGGGAGTTTTGGAGAACCAGAAGGTCCCTCCTGAGGCTCCTTTTCTCCAGGCTGAGCTGTGATCAGCAGCTGCAGCCTCCTCCAGCCACAGCTCCCAGCACGGAGATGTCACAGCCACGGACACACGGGGACAAAGATCCTGAGGGAAAAACACGGATCACCTGCACTTCCATGAAATCTCCCAGCCAGCTGTGTTGCTTTGATGCACTACAGGAGGCTCCTGACTTCCAGAGCAGCCTGGAAGGAGCTCCAAGGCGTTTTTGGGGGGTGGCAGCCCAGGCAGGGACGGCGTGTCCCCTGTGTCCCTTGCCAGCAGTGACAGTGCAGTCTGCAGAGGAGCCGTGACCCGCAGCGCTGTCAGCCCTCCTTCCCAGCAGGGAAATGCTATTTCCCCTGAAAGGGCTGTTACCAAATTTAAACAGCTTTATCCTGATTCAGGGAACGCTGAGGTTCAAAGCTGAACTGAGCTGCTCCGTGGGGCAGCACGAAGGGATCAGCAGGAGGATTCGCTCAGCAAAGGTCACTGCTGAGCCTGGTGCTCAGATCTCACACAGGGACACAGGAATTGCCACCCTGGAGGGGTCTGGAAGTTCCCCCAGGAAAAGTGAAGCAGTCTCTAGGTCAGGGCCACAGATCTGGAGGAGGGGGGAGGGATGAGCAAACAGAGACACAGCAGACCCACACAAGGAACCCAAGAGCTTGGGAGGAGAGCAGGAGCAGCTGGAACTGGGAGCTGGGAGCTGTAGAACGTGCCCTGGTACCTCCAGGTGTGTGGAGACTCCTGGGGCTCAGCAGCACAGGACTGCCACAGGCTCTGGATTCCACTCCCTGCAAGTGGCCATGGCCAGGATGGACAGGGCTTGGAGCACCCTGGGCTAGCAGAGGGTGTCCCATGGTCCCTTCCCACCCACACCATTCCATGGTTCTCTCACTCTCCTCTTGCTCAGCACGAGGCCCAGGAACACCCTCCAGGCCAGCCAAGATTTTGGGTTGGTACCAGACACGGTTCAGGGAGCCCTGAGCTGCAGCCTGGGCTGATGCCAGCACCTACAGAGGGTTCAGGACACCACAAACACAGAACAGCAGCCAAAGCAGCATCTGCTGCCAGTCTGCACGCTGGACTGGGACCAGTCCTCCTGCTCCCAGGAAATCCAAGAGCCACAGAGTGGATTTAAAAAAAAAATACCTGAGGAATAAAAAGTCAGCAAAATTCCCAAAATTCCCCTCTTTCCCACTGATGATGATCTGGTACCTCAAACCTTCCCTTTTTATTTTTTTCAATGCAAACAGGCCCAGAGAAGAACACAAAACTAAATAAAAGCAGCACTTAGAGTCTCTGCTGGGCATCATGAGCTCCAAGTGTGTTCCTTTGAGAGTCAATATTTACAGAACCATGAAGAACAAGGTCCACACAACAGCTCACCTGATCCACTAAAACACTTCTCAAGGTGAGGAGGGCACAAAACTCTGACTTTTCTCAAAACTTACAGCACATAAAATACATGAAGAAAACATCCTCGCTGCACCATGTTGTAGCTACACCTCGTCTGCTGCCTCCTCACACTTTTATCCCTCCAGCTGCTTCTTTCTGCTTGTGTCATCACTTGTTCTGGTATCTTTTAATGAAAATAAAAGTTAATGATGCTTCACACCCCTAGCCCAGGGTGGTGCCCTCTCCATCACCTGGGAATGCTCATCCCCATCCTGGAGCTCCTCAGGGTCCTGGTCCCTGGCCTGGAGGGAGCCTGTGCTCTCACCCTTATCAAATGATAAAAACCAAAAATAAAGCAGGCAAAGGACTGAGCCCTGCAGCCTCTTGTGCACCACTTTCCATCTCCATTTAACAGTTTTCTTCCAACCTTATCTGTGATAAAATGGAAATCCTCTTCTCTGGACTCCTGCACTTCAGTGCTTGTAAATCACTGTGCACCATAATCTGGGGACTTCTTAAATCTCTCCAGCTCTAAGTCCTCACTTCCATTTTTTATTAATTTCCTCCTTTTTTCCCAGACTCTTAAAAGCATTTGGCACAACCTCCTTGGAAATGGTCTGTGAATTCCCTTCCTGTCCATACAAACCACTTCCCTCCATTCGTTTTTCAGCACTTTACCTTCCCTGCAGGTTTAACTCCTGCCACCCCTGACTGCCAAGATGAGATTAAGTTTATTGCCTTTTTCTCCTTCCTGCTCACGTTTTTGCTGCCTAAAAATAGCCAATTCCATGATATTCCTTGTTTCCCACCTTTTCTCATGCAGCTGTCCTAAGGGGAACCATGCAGCAGCTCCATGATTAACCCTTCTCCAGCTCCAAAACATCCCAACTCTTTAGCTCAGGTTGGGAGCCAACACTTGTCCCCAGGAGCTGCCAGTGAGGAAGCCCCTGTGAGGATGAGGAATGGATTATAAATATGTAAGGAATGTGGGAACTCTGGAAAACATCCCTGTAATCCTGCCCCACGTTCCACCACACACTACCAGGAATTCCAGCCTGCAATTCCAACATTTGGTTGCTGCTTGGATGTGAAATGTTTCATTTCTCCTGACCTACATCTTTTGGCACTTTCCCTCTGCCTCACATGAGATGGAGAGGAGCCATTCAGAAGTGACAGTATTTACTGTCACCCTTTAAACATATAAATACACAAATCCATGTATCTCTATATACTCAGATGTATTTTTTCTCCTCCTTCCCGGATCCCATCTGTGGGTGCACGGCCCCGAAGCTCCCCCCCACATGCTTGTTGTGCAGAATGAGATGGTGATAATGGAAATAAGGGCTTAAAATAGCAAATTTCCCTTCAGCACTGGAGTGCTGTTTGTTTGTGGCTGTGATTCCAGCAGCCCCTGTTCACACACATCTCCCTGACCTACTTTCAGCTTCCCCAATCCCGTGGCAGAGGCAGCGAGCTCACGGGAGGAATCAGAAGCAGTCAGGAGAAATCTCTCTGCCACGTTTGTAATAGAGTTTTATGGCCATTAATTCCAGCTAGTGTCAAACTAATGACACGAGGGACATCAAAGCATGGAGCCATTTACATAATACCAGAAGAATCTACAATTCTATTACTGTTTATTCAGGCAGCTTCTGCTTGAGAATGAGGAAGATGACACGCTGTCTGTGCTCTTTTGAAATCATTCTAATTTACAGCCCTGCAGAGAGGCAGCCAGTTTTCTAGGAATTCTTTAATTCCTCACTGAGGAGTTACTGATGTTTTGAAATAAACCCCACCAGTTTTTATTTTCCTCTGCAAACCTTGGGAATAAAGCTGTGGAGGAGCCCTGAGAGCTGGGATGGGATGGGATGGGATGGGATGGGATGGGATGGGATGGGATGGGATGGGATGGGATGGGATGGGATGGGATGGGATGGGATGAAGAGGCCAGGGATGGAAGGAGAAGGCTGGGATTGTTGGTGAGATGGTGCTGAGCACTGAGCTGTCTCACCCAGATGGAGCTGACAGCCGGGCTGGCCGTGGGCTGACGGTGACGAGGGACGACGTTTCCAGGCTCCGGCTCTGGAGCTGCTCCCGGCCCTGCAGGGATGGGCTCTGCCAGCCCAGACGGCTCCCAGGGCTCAGGGACAGCACAGCAGGGCACACCAAGGGTCCCTGGAGGCTGCAGGAAGGCTCTGGGCACAGGGAAGCTGTGGGTGACTCCAAAAGGGATGAAATCCTCAATTCCCAACCTCCAGGGTAAGGCTTGAGATGGGAATTGGCCACCAAGGAGAGGAGCATTGAGAATAGGAACCCTGAGAGGTCTGGGGATGGAGGGACCTCCAGGATCACACCTCCCACCATCCCAGGTGCTCCAAACCCTTCCAGCCCGGCCTTGGGCACTGCCAGGGATCCAGGGGCAGCCCCAGCTGCTCTGGGAATTCCATCCCAGCCAGGAATTCCCAATTCCCAATATCCCATCCAAGCAGTGGGAGCCATTCCCTGTGTCCTGTCCCTCCATCCCTTGTCCCCAGTCCCTCTCCAGCTCTCCTGGAGCCCCTTCAGGCCCTGCTGAATCTGCTCTTGCTCTGGTTGCCTTGAATTCACTGAGGTTTAATGCTGGAACCTGATTTTAGCAGGACTGGAGACACCTCTGAGACAGAAAAGCTGCACAAGACTCAGAAGATAAAAATCTGATGTGACCCCTGTGAGCAGAAATTCTAAAATCACCACAAAAGGCACAACTGCCAGTTGAAAGCACTCATCAGCTCATTTATACAAATATTTATGTGTTTTTAGCTGAAAGTCTGGCCAGGTAAATCTCACCTTCCTCAACTCTCAGCTACAAAATGGGACAACTCTAATTTGGATCTTTCCATGATTATCAGGTTCCCATTCCTATTGAATCTGAGATTGTCTTTGGTAGAATAAAGAGCTGCAGAAAACTACCTGAAACTTTCAGTGATACACACAAAACTGAAGGGTTTTTTTTTTTCTTTTCTTCTTTTAAGCAGAATCAGTAATTTTGGTTGTAAGATTGAGACACACAGCCCTTAAAATATTACAAAACTGCCCATAAGTGACATTTTGAAAGAGTTGTTTGCACCACTGGGAAACAGGAGAGTGTTAATGTAGGAGATGGAACAGGGAAGGCTTGACAAAGCTGAAAGCAAATTATTTTTATCTGTAGCCAGAGGAAATGTTAGGGAAAGTGGAGACACAAGGAAATGACACAAAGGTAAATAAAGACTTGGCTAAGTGACAAGTGGCAAGGCAATGTCAAAAGGGGAATTCTCTTCCTGGAGGAACATAACCAGTTATTAGAGTGTGAAGGATCCAAAATAACCTTTGCTTAATGTTTTCACTTTTAATCCTAGAAATCAAAAAGTTCTGATGAAGTTAAAAGAGAAAATACTTTTTGAAAAATAGGAAATATAAAATATTCTTCCTGCACATCTCAGGACTCAAGAGAGCAGCCCAATTTCTGTTACCTGTGCTGGAGGAACAGATGATGCTGCCCAGTGAGCAGAACCTGGAGTCTGGTGATCCCTGGGTTTCCAGGATATTCCCATTTTATCATTTCTCTTGGCAGATCCCATTCCCCAGCCCTGGGATGGGAGTTTTGGAAGCACAAGAAGCTGGGCTCCAATTAAGGCAGAGCTGGTGGCATCCAGCCCCCTCCATCCCATCTCCTGTGCCAAATCCCATTACCAGGGAGTGTCACAGGGCCCCTGCAGCCTGACCCAGGAGAGTTCTGCACCAAACTCTGCCACAGCCTCCTCCTGCTGCTCCTCCTGCCAGCTTGGGAAGCAACAATTGGAATTTTGGCTCAGGAATCCTGAGCTCTCCTGTCCATGAGCACTGGGAAGTGCCAGTTTTCCTCCTGGAGCTGGGAAATAACAACCCAACGTGGTAAACTTTAATCTACACAGCTAAAAAAGGACTCCAGAAGGATGAAATGTCGCTTTTCAGCCTTTCAGTCGTGTGTGAGGGAGCTCCCAACCCTCTGAAATCCAAGTCAGTGCTGAATCCCCAGGAGCTCAGGAGGAACAGGGACAGACAGGGAGTTTGGCCAGTCTGGTTTTTCAGGAGAAAACACAACTTCACAGAGCCCAGAATATCCTGAGCTGGAAAGGACCCACGAGGGTCATCAAAGACCAACTCCTGGTCCTGCACAGGTTGAACTTGTCACAGAGAACCACAGGAAATTCTCTTTGAGAGGAGACAGGTCAAACCTCTACAGCTCCACAGCTCCCTGGCAGGAGGGGACACCAGGGGGGTCGGGCTCTGCTCCCAGGGACAGGAGGAGAGGGAATGACCCCAGGGGAGGCTCAGGGGGAACAGAGCAGGAATTTCCCCATGGAAAGGGAGCTCAGGCCTTGGAAGTGCCCAGAGAAGTTTGGAGTGCCCATCCCTGGAAGTACCCAAGGAACACCTGGAGGTGACACTCAGGGCTCTGGGCTGGGGACAATTTGGGCATCAGGCCCAGCTGGGACTCTGTGACCTTGGAGCTCTTTTCCAACCTCCACAATTCCATGACTCAGTCAATGCTGGGAGCTCTCACTGAAAGGAAGGAGGTTAAAGAGCACCCTAAGTTACGTGACAGAACAAAATCAAACATCCCTCCCAGACATTTTTGGGGGGTGGTGAACTGTGTTTTGCTCATGTCCTGCAGTCTCCTGTCATTTTTGTGCCTTGCCAAGTCACTTCTAATTCCAGAGGTGCCTCCAGCATCAATTGTCCACAGAAACAGTTCCAGAACTGTTCCCAAGGGAGTTGTTAATCCTGCACTATTTAGCAGGCATTGATTAATGCCAAGAGAAACAGGGATCCTGCCTGGTCACCTCCAGGAAAGAGCTTCTCTGTCCTTCCACTGCTGCCCAAACGAAGGGACAGGTTAATGGGAAAACCTCATCCTCAGCACACAGAAATCCCAACCCCACCTTGGCTCCAGCTGAGGAGGGAGCAGCTCTGCCAAACCCACACCAAACAGCAAAACTGGAGCCCACACTTAGGAAAAAACCCCCAGCACAGCATTTCCCAGCATTTCCATGGGCAGGGTGAGCCTGGCTTGCAGCGTTATCCCACGGGAGAGGAGACTGCTCCAAAGGGACCAGACACAGCTTCCCTGGGCTGGGAGAGCATCCTGAGCATCTCTCACACATTATTGCAGTTTTAGAGCTCAAGAAAGCAGCAAGGCTTTCCTGTTCTGCTCCTCAGCAGGAATTCAGGAAGGTTTTGGCCCTTGCCAAAAGCCAGAGTGTTTCAGACACACCAGCTCGGTGTTTCAGGGGTCAGAGATAGGAACCAGCTGCAGAAATTGCACCAGAACAGCAGCAAAAAGGGGAGATTGCTGCTGAGGATAAATGTAATTTACATTTCAGGGACTCATGCAGGACTGAGAGAGCTGGATTTGTTCAAACCTCTCTCCAGGGAGGGAGTTTAAAGGGGAGGAACCACAGCCCTGCTCAGCACTGCAGAGCTTCCCTCGGCTCAGCTACTCCAAAGCTGCTCCAAGGTGTAGATTTGCTCTCAGCCCCAACCACCAAAGAGCTCCTGAGCAGTTTCACAGCATCCAGTACGTTCCTTAACTATAAAATTTTCTTTTTTTCCAGGAAAAAGGTCCCACTAATCCAAGATTACCCCGGAGCCAACCCACCCCGAAACGAGAACGCTCGATAACAACAGCTGGGGTGCAGCTAGAAAAGATAAAATGCACAATATAATCAGCCTTACCCTATTTGCAGTGATGGGACTGAAGTGGAAGAAGATTAAAGGGCTCAGGCCTCGGAGGGAGCCACAAGCAGAGGCAGGATTAGGGAAGTTTCCTATCCCCAGGTTCAGATTTAGCCCGTGTCACACGACCTCTCAAAGCCACTCTGCCATCCCAGCACGCTCCCCCAAGGTTTTGTAAGCAGGATAAAGCCCCATGAAATCCCTCCTCACCAGCAGAACCCCAGGTTTAGAGGAGGAATAAAAGGTGGGGAAGTTGAAAAGGGAGAGCCTGGTGGGGAGGGGAGCCCAGGTTGGAGCAGCACCCCAGGCACAGCCCCACCTTGCCAGGGTGCTGAGGCTGGGAATGTGTTATAGACACATTACATTATTGGCTTTTTGTAAATATTAAAATGAATGTTATGTGTACAAGAATGGGAAATTTTGTTGTATTAATATAGTTTATTTCTGTTATTGATAAAACTTAGAAATAGTGGTATAATACATATATGTTAGGCTATGGCATAGCATTAAAATAAAAACTGCTTTTGTTTGTATAACCCAAAGACTGAAAAACAAAAATAAAAATAAATGGAGACCTCCTGCATTTGTAAACTCTCTTATCCAGATGAAGACAGCCTGATCAGAGTTCTGGGGGTGGAATTTATTGCATTTCTGGTATCAGGGAATGTAAATCTCGATGGTGCCAAGAAGATTGATCTATTGGGAAGGGGGCAAGAGAAAACTGAACAGAAGAACCCCAAAGATCCTCAGAAGAATGTCTGAATATGTGTGAGAATTTATGGATATGTAGTAGGGCTCTGTTTTTAAGGGACAATCCTTTGTCAGTAAGGTGAATGCAGAGACACCTGGCCATATCTGTATATTTTACTTTATTTTTATCTCCTAATTGTCTTTTTATTAAACTTTTTAATTCTATAAAATTATGTGAACCTCGTTTTTCACAAATGGGACCCCAGCAGCTCCTGCAGCCCTGTGGATGGGACATGACTGGAGCACCAGGAGCTCATTCCCTGCCCCTTCCCTGCCCCTTCCCTGCTCATTCCCTGCTCATTCCCTGCCCATTCCCTGCCCTTTCCCTGCTCATCCCCTGCTCATTCCCTGCTCATTCCCTGCCCATTCCCTGCTCCTTCCCTGCCCATTCCCTGCTCATTCCCTGCTCATTCCCTGCTCATTCCTTTCTCATTCCCTGCTCATTCCCTGCCCTTTCCCTGCCCCTTCCCTGCTCATTCCCTGCTCATCCCCTGCTCATTCCCTGCCCATTCCCTGCCCTTTCCCTGCCCCTTCCCTGCTCATTCCCTGCTCATTCCCTGCCCCTTCCCTGCTCATTCCCTGCTCATCCCCTGCTCATTCCCTGCTCATCCCCTGCTCATTCTCTGCTCATCCCCTGCCCCTTCCCTGCCCTTTCCCTGCCCCTTCCCTGCCCCTTCCCTGCCCATTCCCTGCTCATTCCCTGCTCATTCCCTGCCCCATCCCTGCCCATCCCAGGGTGAGGATACAGCTCCAAGATAAATATTTACCCAAGTGATGGAGTGGCAGAGATTAACTCCTATTGTGAAGCCAAACAATGAAACCCACCTAGCAAAAAAAAGGTGATGACAAATTGTTTAGACTAAGCTTAATTTTTTGTGTCTTTTACAGTGCTGCTGTTTATTTTCCTTTGACAAGGCTCTCATAGAAATTCTCTACATTTCAGCTGAAGGATCCCTGCAGAAACTCCCCATAAACCACTGGAATAAGCAAGGGAATAAACATGATGTTGTTTTAAGCAAAAAAAAGGGGAAAAGTATCTTTTAAAGCTGTAGTTAAGTTCCAGAGAGACAAATTAAAGGTAAATTGGGTAACAGCAGCTCTCTGGAAGAGGAGCAGTGAGGGTCAGCTCCTTGTCTGCAGCACTCAGCCTCTGGCTCTCTCTTACCTGCCTCAAAATCCCCTGAAAACATCAGGAGTTTAAAAAGGCTTTCTCATTATGTGCCCAGAAACTCCCAGTTCCACAGAAACACGGTTCTGACAAAGGACAAGTGGGTTTTGTGGAAAGGCTGATGAGCTCAAAGGATGGGCAGAGAAAAGGGTTCAGGGTTTCCAGGAGGTCCCAGCCTGCAGATCTGCAGCACCTCCCCAGACAAAGTGCTTTAAGTGCACTAACAGCACATTAAATCCAAGCTCCAGAGTTCATGGCTTGAATATTTTAAGTCCCAGCTACTTGCTGAGGAAATTCAAGCCTTGGAGGACCCCATTAATTCACCCAGCTGTCAGATCCTTGCTAGAACAACTCCTGAGCACGCTGCAAAACAGAAAGGGTTTGTATTCCCAGTTTTTAAACCTCACTAAGCCTCCCTGTTAAGCTTTTAATAGACTTCTCAACATATGTATGACTCCATTATAATCCTTTTAATTTCCTATTCAGTGAGCCAAGTCAGGGACATCCCACCTCTGAAACAAAGTCTGAAACAAAAAAACCAGAAAAGCCAAGCAGCAGGTTGGTGGGGAAGCAGCATCTGAGAGAGACCCAGCATGAAAACAGCATTTTGTAGTCAGAAAAGGTCCCTCTTTTTCCTGGCAGCCACCAGAGGAGCTCCCAGTGCATTCCCAGGGCTGGAAATGCTGGAAAACCTGGATCCCAACACCCCAGCTTCTCCATCCCTCATCCCACAGCTCTGCTCCTCCACATTGTGACACCACAGGGTCACACAACTCCAGGATGCTTTGGGCTGGAAAGGATCTTGAGCTCATCCCATCCCAGCCCTGCCATGGCAGGGACACCTCTCACTGTCCCAGGTGCTCCAAACCCCAATGTCCAACCTGGCCTTGGGCATTTCCAGGGATCCAGGGGCAGCCCCAGCTGCTCTGTTATTAATTAATTAATAACCTGCCTGTTATTCCCAGGGTTTATCAGCACTTCAACACCTGGGAAATGTCTTTAAGCTCTTTGAACTGCTCAGGAGTAGCTCAGGAGCTGAGATTGTGCAGCTGCTCAGCTCCTGAGCTGTAGGAAGCCACAAATTCCTCATCTGAAAGAGCAGCAGGACCTGCAGGAGAATCCTCTCATCCCCCAGGAGCTGGGGAAGCTCCACATTCCCTGGAAGGGTCTCTGTGCCCCCAAACTCCTCACCAGGGCCAGGAACTGAGCCCCCCCAGCTGTCACATCACCTTCCCCCCAAAACAACCACCCCAAAGCTCAGGGAGACTCACACAAACCCTCTGAGGCACGGAGGGAACTGAGCAAAGCTGCTGAATTATTCACTTGGCTGCTGTTTTTAGACTGGAGCCACGGGAAGCATGAACTCCCTGGCAGTGAGCACAGCTGGATGCAGCCCCCTCTGAGGAGCCCAGGAAGGACAAAAACCTCTGTAAATAAAAACTTGCAGCAAGAGGGAAATACACAGGCAGGTAAAAGAGGAAAGGCACAGTAGAAAAGCTCTAATTAGAAGGGCACGCTGTAGGTGTCCTATTTACAAAATGCTACAGAGAATAAACTGATTTGGGGATGGTTTTGTTGGGGTTTTTTTGATGTTTTTCTCCCACTCAGGGCTCTCCATCCCTTCATTCCCAGCCTGGATTTGTGCTTGGGATTGTCCCAGCCCAGGTGCAGGACCCTGCCCTGCTGAGGCTGGCACAATCCCTCAAGTTTTCACTTTTACATTTTCCAGATTCTGTACTGCATTGGTACCTAACTCTGAATTTCACATAAAGTGTTACCGAGTTCTCCCACAGCTCAGGCACACACAGCAATCCTTTCCCAGCCCCAGAACCAAGGACACAGCTGCAGCTCCAGGCCCCAAAAAGCACAACCCAAAAAGCAGCGAATTGATGGAGCAATCTGGGAGGATGGGACTGCATCACCTGAGGCTGGAATTGCACAATTCACCCCAAAATGGAAATGGGCCAAAACCTTTAAAAGTCTGAAACCTCCTGATCCAGGGTGGAGCCAGGGCTGGGCTCTTGCACTGCCCAAGGTGCATCCTGTGAAGGGCTTTTTAATAAATCCCTGCTTTATTCCTTTAACTCTGCTCCAGGAGCCTCTTTAGGCATCAGCCAGGTCCCTGTGGGTGCCCCATCCCTTCTGGGACAGCACCCAGAGCTCAGTGCCACCAGCAAAGTCCCCAGAGGGGCTGGACAGGGCTGGTCCCACCCCTGAGAACCCACTGGTCACTGCTGTGCTCGGACACCGAGCCAAGTGTGACCTCCAGCCCCTTTTAGACACCGAGTGCTCCATCCAGGACATCCCTGTCCCTCCAAGGATGCTGTGGGGGGATGGAGCCCCACACTCTGCACATCCTGCTCTTTCAGGGACAGCTTTTCCCACCTCTGCCCAAAGGATCATTTCCCCCTTCCAGAGGCACCAGCAGAGCAGCTGATCCAGCACATTCCCTGCAGGAATCAGCCCGGAGATTCTCACCACAGAACAACTCGGGAGGGGTTAGTTTGAGACGTTTATTAGGGAGATTTATTCCACAGCAGTTACAGCTTCACATCATACAGAGCATTGGAATTGATAACTGAGCATCAGGAGTGACAGCAGACAGGAGTGGTGGAAGCACAGGGATGTTAGAGCACAGGAAAGGCACAGCATCACCTCCAAGGGCAGGAGGGGAGCAGGAAACCTGAGCAGGGAACACTCCCTGCTCATGGGGCTGCAGCAGGACACACACAGGGGGATATCTGAGTGTTCTCCAGGAGGGACAAAGGATCCTGCACTCTGCACTGACCCCCATCCCCTAAATCCCCCCTGGATCCTCCTCCCACCCCGGCACATCCAGAGCTGGGAGCTCCTGTAGGAACACCCAGCTCCTCCTCAGATCAGCAGGGGTGCACACATGGGGCAGATGTGGGGGTGTCATGGGATGGATGATCCATGTTTGCAGCCCTGGGGGTCCCAGCATGGCCAGCTGTCCCCAAACTCCTCTGCCCACCTCACTTTGGCTACTTTAACCAAGGCTTTAAAGCATTGTTGCCTTGGCAAACTTTCATATTCAGGCAACCTGAAACTTCCCACAATTCAATCTGAAAATACCTCTCAGTCTTATATTATTTATTCTCTATTTCTAGGGCACAAGAGTTAAGCCCACTTAAGGCAAAGGGTGAGAAAGAATAATTGAGGAGCCAAGTTAAAGTGATGCTGCCTCACTTCAAATTCACATTTAAAAAAAAAAAATAGCTATGAAAAGGTCTTTGAAAAGAAAGCCAAGAATACAAGAATCTCCTTTTATGGCCACAGACACCAAAACCCCAAAGGAGAGCACAACATGAAGGACAAGGCTGGACTTGATCTCAGAGGCCTTCCCCAGCCTGAAGGATGCTGTGAGTTGATGGGGTTGGGAAGAAAGAGCCCAGTTTGGGGAGCTGGGAGCCTCCAGGACGTGAAGTTATCCCAGAAACAACAACTGTGGACGTGTTGAGAAGCCACTAGGCTTTGGAAGTGGCACCACAGGGACACCAGCTCCTAAGGAAGCCTCGAGCAGGGCACAAGGGGTTAAATGGGCACCAAATTGGGGAGAGAAGTGCCAGGTCCAGGACTGGCCTGGAGCAAGGAGCTCTCACAGGGAACAAACAACAAAAGCAGCTGGAGCTGCTGGGGACGTGCCCAAAGCAGCCCTGGTGTGGCCCTGGTGTGGCCCTGGTGTGGCCCTGGCACAGTCCTGGTGGCCCTGGCACGGCCCTGGTGGCCCTGGCACAGCCCTGGTGGCCCTGGGGTGGCCCTGGCACAGCCTTGGTGGCCCTGGGGTGGCCCTGGCACAGCCCTGGTGGCCCTGGCACGGCCCTGGCACAGCCCTGGTGGCCCTGGCACAGCCCTGGTGGCCCTGGTGTGGCCCTGGTGGCCATGGTGTGGCCCTGGTGGCCCTGGCACAGCCCTGGTGGCCCTGGTGTGACCCTGGTGGCCCTGGTGTGNCCCTGGTGGCCCTGGTGTGGCCCTGGTGGCCCTGGTGTGGCCCTGGTGGCCCTGGCACAGCCCTGGTGTGGCCCTGGTGGCCCTGGTGTGGCCCTGGTGGCCCTGGGGTGGCCCTGGCACAGCCTTGGTGGCCCTGGGGTGGCCCTGGCACGGCCCTGGTGGCCCTGGTGTGACCCTGGTGGCCCTGGCACATCACGGGCGCGATACCCCGAGAACACCGAGCGCAGCAGGGCTGCAGTGGGTGCCCAGCACTCCCCTCACAGCAGGAAAATCCCATTTTTAGGCAAGTGAAGCTCTCAGCAGGCTCATTTTGGGTAGTTCAGCCTCAGATTACGTTTGGGTTCAGCTAAATCCTTTCCATCAGGCGCTGCAGGCCGAGTACCCTGAGCTCCAGAGCACGATTCTCCTCGCCCAAAACAGCCCCTCACCTCCCAAAGCTGAGCCTGTCTCAGGTAAAATACAGCATTGTCTCTCTAATCATCTCCTCCTTTCATGTTTTGTTTCATCTGTTGATGGGAAAATGAGCACTTTTGTCTTTGGGGAGCTGTGCAGCTCTGTGGAGCCGTGGGAATCCCTCCGGACTCCTGGAGGTTAAAACAGGCCTGGCTCCTTCTGCTGCTGCTGGAAATTGTCAGGATTATTTCAGTACAATTTCACAACTCAGTCCTTTTGTTCCCCCCAGTTTTAGCAGGGACAGATTATTTCTCATGGCAGGTAAAATTCCAGCCAAGGCTGTCATTCCCCACAGGAAGCCAGAAGTGTGAAGTTAAAAAAAAAAAGGCAATTTTCTTTCTTACTTCTAAGGTTTTTGGGAAGGAGTAGGACAGCAAAGCCACCCCCTAAGGCAGGAATTTGGGGCTGGCTGTTTTCTTTCATACTCCCAGTTATGGCAAGTGCTTGGACCCCAAAATCCACCCCTCAGACACCAGAGCTGATCCACCCATACCTCAGGAAATTTGGTTTTCCCTAATCTGCTTGTGGAGTCTGCAAAGTGCTAAAATGATCCCAGCCCAGGGGTTTGGAAGAAAACAAAAACCTGGTGTGAGAGGGTTTCAAAGCAGCAGGGATGAAGGCAGGCTCTCCAAAAGGCTGTGGTGAGCGTGGGGAGAAGGGGAAGGGAGCTGCAGTCATGGTGGACCCATCCACTTATGGAAATTTCAAACCTTCTCTTATGGAGCACCATGAAAACGGAGAGAAATCAAATTTAAAGGTGATCAAACTAAAAATGGAGCTGAGGTGGTGATTTCAAACCCATTGGCATAGTGCAGTTGAAAAAGGAGGGTGCACTTTGGTGCTTACACAGAGAGAGGAAGGTTTCAACAAGCACTGCAGAGCACAGGGAGGAGGAGCAGGATGGAGCCACCTTTGGCTTCTTCTACAGCCAAGTCCAAGGAGGTAAAGCAAGAGCTCTGTAAAATGCTGCAGGTTTTAGAAGTGGAATGGCAGGTAGAAAAGGACACTGGTCTCGTGTCAGTGGCAGCCCCAGTGTTAGGAGACAGTCTAGGCTTCTAGGAGGAGAAAATAGAAGAGAGGAGAAGAAGTAGGAGAGGGAAAGGGGATGGGGAAGGGGGCAAGAAAGCGCAAGTCATTAGTAAACATCACCATGGAGGCAGCACTGCACAACACCAAACACTTCATTAGTGCAGCCAGGAGATTTGCCAGAAGCCAGGTTAGACACACACACACGAGTTGTGCTCTCAGGGCTGGCTGGGGATGTGCCAGCAGCCACCACACTGGGCTGGCCAGGTCACCACCAGGGACAGGCACAGAGAGCAGCACCTCAGCACCCACAATTTGCACTGAAAACAAAATATCCCTGCCAGTCCTGGGTGACACAACTCCCCCAGCAGGGAAAGCCCAGCCAGGGGAAGTATCCAGCAGGGATATTTCCCTAGGGAACTTCTCACCTGCCAGCATCTTGGGCAAGAGGCATCCAGATCAACCACGAGATCATCCTGGATGGATTGCTTTCCAGAAATTTGATTGGGTTTTATTTGAAAATGTATATTTCCTTTGAACTCTAGGCAAATATCCTGCCTAAATAAAAGAGTTGCAAATTGAAAATTACACGTTCATTTTTGGTTCTAAACCTTGGTCTGACTAAGCAATCCCTAACCTTTGCCTCGTGGAGGTGAGCACCTCCTCCCAGCAGGGATTGCAAACCAGCACCAAATTCCCCTGGAACGCTGCTCCAGCCTCTCCATTTATCCTTTTAAGGAAGAACAGGATTAACAGCGAGCCTTCCATGGGATGTGCCCAGCACCCAAAGCCAGATCTCCCCTCTGCAGCTCTCAAATTCCCAATAACAAACCCCACAGGGCCAGACAGCGACGCTCACGTCGGGCTCAGCGCTGCCAAGGACTGGCAGGAGCTGCCAGGGTCTCCCTGTCTGAAATGCTGGCCCAAACACAGCCCTGCAGCAGGGCTTTGAACACAGCACTGCCAGATGAAAAGAATTCAGCACTTGATGGAGGCTTTGGCCCCGAGCTGCAGAGGTTTGGGTCGCTGCCATCTGCCGTGCTCTGGGTGTCTGGGAGCACCAAGGAGTGCCAGGAGCTGGGTCCTGACCCATCCCAAGCCCACGTGGCTGCAGACAATGCTGCACGTAATAAAACAAGGTCAATCATCACCTTGTTTCATCTGATGAGTGAAGAAATCCATCCAGCAGTGCTTCCTGAGCTCCAGCCCGGAGAGATCCACGTGTGGATTTGCAAATAGCTCAACCACCCCTGTTCCTTGGAGTCTGTTTCAGAATCAACTTAAGCCCAGTTCTACTTTTTAAAGCTCTCTCTGTAGCTTTTAACACTGGTTTTTGTAGCAAAAAGCTGTTTTGTCTGAGCATCACCTTCCTCAGTCCTCTCCTGGCTGCTCCATTTCTCTGCACTGGGCTCACATCCCACATCCCTAAGAATCACCTCAGCTTTCAAATGGGAAAGGGAAATGGATCCATTTCAGGGAATGGATCCTGCTGGAAACAAAACCCCCAAACTGGAGGTGCTTTAGGGCCAGGGCTGTGGGATTTAGGCAGCAGCACCTCCTGAAGGTGGCATTGCTCAAGGCCATCCCCTGGTGCAGGTGGGTGGAAATCCAGCTTTTCTCCCTTCTCTCCCATGGAGAACCACGGATATTGCAAGAATTCCACAAGGAAGGGGGTAGAGAAGGAGGCCATGAAGGAATTGTGTCATGTAAATCTTCTGTTAACTCTGGCAAACCTCATTAACTTGATGGCCACTCATCCTGACACGCTGCTCTGCCACTTTGATGTCACTTTTAGACAGACTTGAACAAGAGGAAAAAAAAAAATCAACTCTACCCCACAAAGAGGGAATTTATTAATAAATTAAAAAGCTCCAGACACATAAAAGTATCTTTGATCAAAGTTGTTAACATTTAGTGTGAAGAGTTAAACCTCCACAAAGCAAGAGTGAGGCAAATAACAAAGAATTTTTTAAACACAAGCCAGAAGTTCAATACAGAATTCCTGATGCCTTTAATTATTCAGACCATAAATCTGATTGCATTTCTAGCTCTTTTAGCTGTAAGTATTAAAGAAGAAGGAGGAAATAACCTTAGGAAGGTTCAGAAGTGTTCTTAATTTCAGTTTATACTGAATTATAAAAGATGCACAACTTCCTTTTGACCGGATTTCCAACGGCAAATGAAGCACAAAGATCAATTTTTCTATTCCCATCCTCACTAAGGACACAAAACTAAACCAAACTCTAAAATTCTAAAGAGAATTATAGCAAGGAGGTGTTTTAATTCATCTCCATCTCCCAGATGTTTTCCTGAACTGGTTTTTAACTTGGGCTGCACCTGTGGATTAGGAGGGATAACCCTGGGAGCGCCCAAACTCAGCCATGACCTGGAGATCATCACAAGGGACACCAAATGAAATCCTTACCCAGGCCAGGGGGACAACTGACCCTGGAATGTTCCATCCCCAAGAGAAGAGAGGTCCCCCAGGCAAAGGCCTCATGGCAGAAGGGATGAGGTGGGCTGGAATTTGTAGGAACTCCAATTCCCAGTCAGAAAGGCTCAGTGTTCACCATGAACTGTGCCTCAGAGAGGAGCAGCCTCAGCACTTCAGCCTGACTGGAAAAAGGTCAATGCTTTTCCAGGTTCTGCACAAGTCTGAAATATTGATCCAGTTCCATCCCAAACTTCTGGCAGTCCAAACTACCCTGATGCAATGGGAAAAGGTTCCAAAGGCTCGGTGTCACCTGTGTCACTGCTGGGACAGGTGTGGGGACGTGTCCAGGGAAGGGGAGGTTGGGGTGGAAGGACACAGCTGGCTCATGGCAGTGAATAAAAACTGCTCCAAAGTGTGGGGGACGTGGGAAAACACCACAGTGGGTCTCAGGGGGAGTCACAGGACAGGGCACAGCTCACCTCTGGATGTTATGGGCTCTCTACAAACCCATTTTGATCAGCTGCCTTCCCGGCACTGACCATGGATAACGAACAGCACATCTTCAGATCAAGCTGTTATCCAAACAAGCTCTTTAAACTCCCAAGGAAGTGAAGCTCTTATTTTGTTGGAAATTCTTTGACAGCCCATTAAAGCCACCCCAGCCCCCTGGGAGGAGTGGGGACCCCAGAGCAGAGGGATGTGGCCCCGGTGCTGAGGGACAAACAGGACGTACCTGTGCCGTGACCCTGCAGCCCGTGGTCGCCGTTCTCCACCACCATCGGCCCAGAGGCTGAGGAATCTGCAAGAAATCGAAGGAAGGGTTAATATGGATGGAATGAATCTTAATCCAGAGCTTGAAAACAACACTGTGAAACAACAGAATTATTGAGGTTGGGGAAAGAGCTCCAAGATGGAGCCCCAGCTTTGATTGATCCCCACCTTGACACCCAGGTGATGCTAAAACTAACAAAAGGAATGATCAATTCCAGCCTTGAGAGAACACTCACAGAATCCCAGGATCACTGAGGTTGGAAAAGCTCTCTGGGATCATTGAATCCACCCTGTGCCCAATCCCCACCTTGTCCCCAGCTCAGAGCCCTGAGTGTCATGTCCAGGTGTTCCTGGGACACCTCCAGGGATGGACACTCCAAACCTCCCTGGGCAGCCCCTCCAAGGCCTGAGCCCCCTTTCCATGGGGAAATTCCTGCTGAAACATCACAAATTGTTACAGCAGGCATCAGGGGAGATTTAGAGGAGGGTGGTCAGGGTGGGAAATCACCAACTCCAAAAACCAGCACAGAAAATCCTGATCACTGTGACATCGAGTCCATCCTGCTCTGACATTGACAGATGAAATTATAACCAGCACCAGGATTTACACACTGAAATTTGCAGCAGTGGACAAGGGGGAGCAGTTTGAAGCTGTTGGGGGGGTTCATTTAAGATTAGATAAAAGAGGTTGGATACAATGAGGTTGTTGCTCAGGTGCCCAGAGCAGCTGTGGCTGTCCCCTGCCAGTGTCCAGGGCCAGGCTGGATGGGTTTGGAGCAGCCTGGGACAGTGGGAGGTGTCCCTGCCATGGCAGGGCTGGCTCTGGATGATCCTTAAGGTTCCCCTCACCCCAACCAGTCTGGACTCTGTGACTTTATGACCCTGAGCAGTTCTGGTGCAGCAGAACAAGCAGCACCAGCCCCGACAGCAGCTCCTCCCTGGGCCCTCAGCTCTGCTGACAGTGAGGAAATGTTCATTTTATAAATAATAAAGGTTTCTCCTGAAGACACACACACTCAGTCACCTGGAGCTGCTGCTGGCCCTCCCTGAGCCTCAGTTTTATAACAGAGCCACGTAACCAGGGTCCCTCAGGGCTGAATCCAGCCCTCAGCAAAAGGAAAAGTCTTTCCAGCCACATCAATGGTTCATCTTGGTGATTTACAAAAATTCCCCATCAACTTGGCAGTTTATAGAAAAACACACCCCTACATCCCCCTGGAGGGTCTGGGAATAGCACAGGGGTCCCTGGAGCTGCTCCTCAGCAGTTCCACACCCAGCTCCAGCTGCAGGGCTGGACAAGGGATGGTGTCTGGTGTGGAGCAGTAACTGGGGGAGGTCCTGGCAGTCCCTGCATGCCCTGAAATCGGGGTCAGTGTGGTTTGTACAGCCCTGAGTCACAGCTCAAAGGCACACAGGGAGTACCAGGCTCCTGCAGTGACATCCCTGAGGAGCTGCACAGCTCCTGCTGAACCCGCAGGGGCAGGAGCCACACAATTCCTTAAGTCCTGTAGAACCATGGAATCTCCTGAGTGGGAAGGAACCCACGAGGATTATCCAAGTCCAGCTCCTGGCCCTGCAGGAGACAGCCCCAAGATTCCCTCCAGGATCACATCCTGCTTTCATTTCTCTCAGAGCTGCTCCTTACACCTTGCACAGGCTGGGATTACACCTTGAGCTGCTGGGATGTTTCAGTCTGCTCCTGGTGTTCTGGACAGCAGCAGGAATTTCCCCATGGAAAGGGGGCTCAGGCCTTGGCAGGGGCTGCCCAGGGAGGTTTGGAGTGTCCATCCCTTCCCTGGAGGTGTCCCAGGAACACCTGGAGGTGACACTCAGGGCTCTGGGCTGGGGACAAGGTGGGGATTGGGCACAGGGTGGATTTGATGATCCTGGAGGATCCTGGAGAGCTTTTCCAGCCTCAGTGACTCTGTGACTCTGATGCCACCACCATTATTGATGCATTAAACTAGGACTAGACCACAAATGTGGCTGAACCCCTCCAAAGTGTGTTCCCAAAGGAGCAGAAGGATCAGAAATGCCACGGCTCTCCTTGGGAAGGATGCAGAGCAAGTAAAATTGTTCCCTTTACAGTTTTAGATTTTTGGGAAGACAAGCTTCCAGAAAAATCAGGTCAAATCACACCAACTCCAGCCAGCACGAGTGGTTGTTATTTTTAAGTCTCTGAAGGTCAGTGCCTTTGGAGCAAATCAATCTGAGTTGGGTTTGCTGAAGCCCCAGTGTGAAAGCACCCAGCAACCTGCCCAGGGCCAGGGCTCCTCCCCTCATATTCTAAATTGCATAAACCCAAAACCATGTCAAGATGTTGTAACTACCTAATCCTCATCAGAATCACAAGATAGTATTTGCATCTGGCTCGTGGATCAAAGGATTGTTTTTATATAAACAAATTGAAGGCAGCGCTCGTTAAACCGATAATCTGGAGCAAATGGGCAGTGCCAACATAACCCCCCCTAATCCCAGAGGGAACACACAGGGGACACCACCACGGCCAGCACGTCCCCAGCACAGCACCCCAGCCTGCTCTGAGCAGGGATGGCCCAGCTCAGGGCAGGGAGGGCTCTGGGCAGCTCCTGGGGGTCAGGAAACCTCGGGTGGGTTTTATCACACGCTGATATTGGAGGGGGAAATGTGAGCAGAAGTGATGCTGGACAGAGTTTGAAGCAGCTGGTGACTCTTAAACAAGGGGTTTCATCTCCTTCCTTTCATTCATTTGAATATTCTGCCTCAAAATCACCTGCAGAGCTGCCCCAGGGCCAACAGCACAGGAACCTGGAGCTACCAGAGAGATCCAGAGGAGGCCCTGGAGCTGCTCCAGGGCTGGAGCCAGGCTGGGAGAGCTGGGAATGTTCCCCTGGAGAGGAGAAGCTCCAGGGACACCTCAGAGCCCCTTGCAGGGCCTGAAGGGGCTCCAGGAGAGCTGGAGAGGGACTGGGGACAAGGGATGGAGGGACAGGACACAGGGAATGGCTCCCACTGCTTGGATGGGATATTGGGAATTGGGAATTCCTGGCTGGGATGGAATTCCCAGAGCAGCTGGGGCTGCCCCTGGAACTCTGGAATTGCCCAAGGCCAGGCTGGACGGGTTTGGAGCAGCCTGGGATGGTGGGAGGTGTCCCTGCCATGGCTGGGGTGGAACAGGATGAGATTTCAGGTCCCTTCCAGCCCAAACCAGTCTGGGATTCTGTGATGTAACAAATGTGGGGCAGGAATGGGGCTGGACAGACTCTGAGAGAGAAAAGGTTTAACATCTCATCTGAGACAAAAACACAAATATCATCATCTGCTGATTAATCTTTGATCCCTCTCAAACTCTGGGGTGAGTGGAACATTCTCCATCTCCTCTTTCATGCCTGACCAAGTGTCTGAATTCCCTTTGGCTAAAGCAAATCCTGCAGCAAGAAAGGCATTTATTCCTGGTGTTGGGAAGGGAGGGAAGAGCAAAAGGAGAAGTGGTTTGGGCTCGGGTTTCAGCTCTGGAGCTGCGGGGAGGGAGCGCAGCAGTGTCCAGGCAGAGCCATCTCGTGGTGTCACCTGCAGCCCCAGAGCCACTGCCAGAATGATTCAATCAAAGCAACCTCATCCCTCGGGCTGGAGTCCTGCAGGGAATGGGATCATTCCCTGATCCCATGGGAATGGGGCCCCTGGGAGCCACCCAAGCCTGCCCCGGGCCTGTGCAGAGCGGAATGCAGGGGAATAAAATGAATAAAATGAAATGAAATAGAATTATAGAATTGTAATCATGAAAAGAGAGAGGGGGATTGCTCAGGCTGGAGCAAAGGAGGCTGAGGGGGAATTTCTGGCTCTGCACAAGTCCCTGGCAGGAGGGGACAGCCTTGGGGTCGGGCTCTGCTCCCAGGGAACAGGGACAGGAGAGGGAACGGCCTCAGGCTGGGCCAGGCAGGCTCAGTTGGGAATTGGGAATATTCCTTCCCCAAAAAGCCTCTCCAGCCCTGGCCCAGCTGCCCAGGACAGGGGTTCAGTCCCCATTGCTGGACTCCTGTGGATGTGGCACTTGGGGACACGGTCAGGGGTGGGGGACAGGTGGGCTCGATGGGCTCTGAGGGCTTTTCCAACCTCAACAATTCCCTCACTCTATGAATAAAACCCAAGAGGAAGCTGTGATGCCCAAAGTCCTGGGTAGCAGGCACTGACCCAGCCAGCTGTCCCAGTTTGTACTGGGCAGGATGTTCTGTACTGGGGGATGTCCCTTGGGCCAGGTGGGATCAGCTCTCCTGGCCATGCCCCACATTTCCCAACAGCTGCTCCCTGCCTGAGCTGGGAAAGCAAAAACTCCTCCATCCAGAGTGGGCAGGGCTCAGGAACAACCAAACTGTGCTCCCAGTCTCACACCCAGCTCCAAACACAGCCACCATGGAGAAAACAGACTCCATCCCAGCCTGGATCAGGACAATCCCCCAAAAAAACCTGGATTCAAGGTTAAACTCACCAAGGAGTTTGTGAGCAGTGCAAGAAGGCAGAACACAGGGACTGAGCATGAGGCCACCACGTTCCACCAGCACAGACCTGCCCTTTGGTCTGTGTTCACATTCCCCACCAGGGACACAATTCCTCACCAAGAACACAATTCCCCACAATTCCCACCAAGAACACAACTCCTCACCAGGAACACAATTCCCTATAAGGAACACAATTCCTTACCAAGAACACAATTTGCACCAGGAACACAATTCCCACCAGGATCACAATTCC
>NC_031769.1:271219-273506 GCF_001522545.3 Parus major
CAGGAACACAATTCCCCACAATTCCCACCAGGAACACAATTCCCACCAGGTGCCCAATTCCCACCAGGATCACAACTCCTCATCAGGATCACAATTCCCTATCAGGAACACAATTCCCCACAATTCCTCACCAGGATCACAATTCCTGGTCCTCACTTCAACTAAAACATTCCCCACGAGCTCTGCTGCACCTGGTTAACCCCCAATGTTCTCCTTTCCTTTGGAATGTGCTCCCACCTAAAATCCTTTCCTCCTCACCTTCACCCCATCACGAGCAGCTGAAGGAACTGCTGCTGCCATCCCTTGCTGTTATGGAAGGCCCACAAAGCCATCAGAGGATTATCCCAGAATTTGCCAAATTACCATGTCCAGCCAGGTGTGAGGAACAGTAAAGCCATTTCTCCCTGGTATTTTATAAGTTAACCATTATTAAAGCTTTATTCTAGGACAGATTTGTAGGTGAGCAAACAACTGCTCATCACACATCCCTGCTCTCCACCCCTCTGCACTGGAGCCCAGCTCAACTTTAAACTCGCCTGATCTGGCTCCTGGGTTTAGGAAAAAACCTGAAGGAAAACCCTGGAGCAGAGCTGGAGCAGCTAAAGCCTGACAGGATGGAGGATTGAGCCTCTTCTGACCTGGGAAAGACAATCTCAGGAGCACAGACCGAGATGTCAGAACACATTTGTGCCTTTTAACATAAATAAATGAACAAGTGGAGGCTGAAAAGCCTGAGCTCTGCAGGCTGCTCCTCTCCCTCAGGAAAGCCAGGCTGTTTGGATCCAGGGGTGTGGAACTCTTGCTGCTGTTCCCCAAAAACCTGATGTTACACTCAAACATGGAACAACACCACCAAGACCCCCTTAGGACCCTGTAAATCTCACCCAGCCCTCATTTATTCTGGAGCCTCAATAAATGAAGCTCATTCAGCTTTACTATCTTTTTAAACAGTTACAAATATTAATAAATTCCATGGAAGAAATAGAAAAAACAAGTTAGAGAAATGAAACATTCCAGGACCAAATCCTAATCCTGGCCTGTTTTAGGCTTCAGTGCTTTCCTGCTGGGACAAGGTGGGAAAGCTGAACAGCTCCAGGAATTCCTTGGGCACCTCCAGGGATGGGCACTCCAAACCTCCCTGGGCAGCCCCTGCCAGAGTTTAACAACCCTTTCCATGAAGGAATTCCTCCTGCAATTCTGCTTTTTCCCCCCCAGAATTTCTGCCTTAGCTCTGCCCACAGGAGCCAGCCTTTCTCTCACAGAGAGTTTTAATAACTGAGCAAACCCACGAGGCCTCATTACCCCCACCAAGATCCTGGAGTGATGTGAAATAATGAGTTGGGATAGCAGTGTCCAAGGATACATGGCTGGGAGGACACACTTAAGGGATTTGTATTTTAAACCAATATTGGGTAATGATTTTAGCACTGAGAAATCCTGGTGCTGAGAGGGTTTAGGATCTGCAGCTCCCACAACAAAGGATTGCTTTAAAATATCCTCAAATCATGTACAAGGTGTTAACAAGTCCTCGTTTTTCTCTGCCTCTGCAGTGCTAAAATGGAAATGAAATAAATAATGCACATCTGAACTGGCCAAAGTTTCAAGTTTTATAATAATCTCTTTGTCCATTCCCATCCTTCCTGCTCGTTTGGTGCCATTTAATAACTGTGTCAGCATGGAAAAGTCCAAGTTACATCTCCTGTTTCACAAGGCACCCCATGCACTTCTAAACAAAGCAAATAAATGCCTGAAACAGAGCAGAATTCCCCATGCTGTGCTCCTGGAGGTTCTGTTTATTCTGAGGAATCACACCTCACCTTCCTCAACACTGACAAGCAGCAGGATTAAGGCAAAAACTTCTTCTGAAGGAAGTGATCAGGTTACCAAGGGTTTCCTCTTCTACACAGCACAGATCAAGGCCACAAAACAAATAAAATCATCAAGGCACTGCTGCTCCCAAGTGACAATTCCCACTTGGGCAGGGAGGGAACAGCACACAAACAAAGGGAGCAATAATTTCAATTCTTCCCTGGGAAAAAATCCCAATGGATGACCCCCAAACCTTACTCTTTTCCCTTTCATACAGGGAAGCAACTGTTTAAAACTCTCCTTTTCCTAAAGATTTTTGATAACACTTTTAACACAAATAAATTGGTGATGTTCCACCTCAAACTCCTGGGGCAGTTCTGGTGTTCCCAGGTCCAGGAAAGACCCTGAGGGGAAAGGGAACCTGGGGAAGGGTCTGAGGCAGCTGAGGGAGCTGAGAAAGGGCTGGAGAATTCCTGAG
>NC_031769.1:273871-280781 GCF_001522545.3 Parus major
CCTCAGGCTGGGCCAGGGGAGGTTCAACTGGAAATTGGGAAAATTCCTTCCCCAAAAAGCCCCTCCAGGCCTGGCCCAGCTGCCCAGGACAGGGCTGGATTGTTGGAGGGATTTAAATCCCTGTGCATGTGGCACTTGGGGACACGGTCAGGGCTGGCCTTGGCAGTGCTGGGGGAGCTGCTGGGTTTGATGATCTCAAAGATCTTTTCCAACTGGGCTGGAAAAGCGTTCAACAGCACATTTTGGTACCATGCACATCCAAAAGAAACACAAATAAATAAAACCTTGGATCAGAACCATGGGATTTAGCTGTTAAACATTTGGAGTGAAGCTCCCAGACAGATGATGAAGATTCCCTTCTGCTGACCTCACCATCCACCTTTCTTCCTTGGATTTGCCATCCCTGGAGTGGTGGCACCTTGCACAGCTCTGCTGTTTTGGGACACTGCTTGTGGAGCATGGCAACCACAAAATTTGCTCAATCCTTTCTCTGAGAGCCCCAAAAGCCCCCAGCCTCAAACATGAATGTAAAACAACAAACAGGGTCTGATCTTTGTTTGAAACAAAGCACCAGAGGAATTCCTGTCTCAGCAGCATCACGGTGAGCGCAGGCATTCCCTGATATCTGACTTTTTGAGACACTTACGTTCCACGGGAATCCCATCCACGTGGCTTTTGCTTTTGGGTTCCTGGCTCCCAGGCTTTGCATCATCCTCATCATCCAGCAGTGGCACATAGTCTGTCTTATCCACCGTCTCTCCAACCACATCATCGAATTTCTCGGCCTCCAGCGTGGCGATGAAATCCCGTTTGACCTCGTCCTCGACGTCGTGCGGCGGCTCCGTCAGCGCGTCCGCCAGGCTCAGGTTGTGCTCCAGGTCAGCCATGCCTGAGCACCAGGGAGACAAGGACACATTTCAGCAGAGATCTCTCCATTTTCTTCTGTGAAAAATGAGCTTTGTGTATTTTTTATAGAATTTAGGAGTTTAATGAAAAGACAATTAGGAGATAAAAATAAAGTAAAATATACAGATACAGCTGGGTGTCTCTGCATTCACCTCACTGACAAAGGATTGTCCCTTAAAAACAGAACCCATAAATTCATATAATTCATATGTAAAAATACATATTCAGACATTCTATTTAGGATTTTTGGTGTTCTTCTGTTTAGTTTTTCCTTGCCCCCTTCCCAATAGATCAATCCTCTTGGTGTCACTGGGTTTTTTGTCCTTTGACAACAGGAGCTATAAATTTTTCCTTTGGAGGGCTTGGAGGATTGCTGGTCTTCATCTGCACAAGATAATCTTAGGATGCAGGGGGGTCTCTGACTATTTTCTTTTTTAGTCTCTGGGCTATATAAACAAAAAGCAGTTTAATATCATGTTACAGCCTAACATATATGTATTATATCACTATTTCCAAGTTTCAGCAATAACAGAAATAAAGGAATCTATATTAATACAACAAAATTTTTTAATATTATACATATTCATGATAATATTTGTGAAAAGCCAATAATATGATATACATTTATAACACTTCACTTTGGGGCTGAGCCTTTACACCACGGGAAACCTTGGGGTGCTCAGTAATTCCCAGATGTTTCTAAACAGAAATAAACCGGGATCAGCTAAAGCGGGTTTAGCTGAATGTTCCATCTCAAGGGGTCTTTTAGCAGAACTTTGAGCATTTTTAAATAAAAAAATGTGAAAAGTAAAAGCCCAGTACCTGGCCAGGATGGCCATGGTGTGCCCCAGATCTGGAGTTAATTACACCCCTCAGATAAATGACGCAAGAGAATTTAGTGCTGGGCTTGACTCCACCCAGGCTCCCCTATGGAGATTAGGATTTTACATAATCTCTGATGTATACTTCAGTGCTGCTCCTGATCCCTCCCAGAGGGTCCTGCAGCGTGCTCATGTCCTCAGCAAACCTTGCTAATCCCAGCAAACCCCCTCCAGCCCTGGGATTTGGGAGGGAAAGTGACGTTTTAATAATGTTTACATGAAAAAAAATACAGCAAAGTGCACACGTAGGTATGAATTGGAAACAGAGGAGTAATCACCAGTTATCCCTCCCTGATTTGCATCTCTGGGCTCAATTTAATTCCTGGCACCAAACTGAAAAAAATGCACCTGAACTGACTCATCTCCAACCTTCAGGCCATCACCAATTCTTCACTTTTTCACCTCAAAAACTTTGGAAGTTATTCTTGAGAACAGGAGCCAATAAAACCCTGGAGATCCTGGAAGAGGCTCTGAGGTCTCCCTGGATTTTCCCTGCTGCAGGTGAACATTCCCAGCTCTCCCAGCCTGGCTCCCAAGGAAAACCAGGAGCTGCTGACACAGAGCAGGGACACAAGGGACACTTGTGTGTGACCCAGAACACAGATCCTCTTGTTCCCAAAAAAACAAAGGCTCCTACTCCTTGAACTCCAGGAAATTGTGTGTCAGCACTGCAGGGTCACCACATACCTACAGCCTCACATTCCTCAGGAACAATGGTGTCCCACTGCTTGTGCTGTTTCTGTCCTTCCAGACAACTCTGTTATGGAAACTAATTCACTTCAAGCTCTTCTCTTTTGATTCTTTGAACAATAAAAGGTCAGGCTTGCAGGCAAACCACACTTCAGGCAGCAACTGCAGTTCTTGGTGCTTTGGATAAAAACCCTGAATGGCAGCTTGGAAATCCAGAGGTGAAAAGTTTGGAGCTCTTCACCCCCAGTGCAGGGTCACAATTGAATGAATTATGGTCAGTAAAAAAACAAAACCCATTTTGTATTTAAATGAAAGTCTTATCAATGAGGTTTCTGATTCTTTTAAGACAAACCATCATCCAGATGTGCACACAACCGGCTGCATCACCCTGCAGGGAGCACCAGCCAGGGAAAGCATTTCCAAAAGTTCAACCCCTGCACTGAGCAGTCTCCTTCAAGGAACAAATGGGGCTCAGAAAGAGCCAATTTTTCAGGCACATCCTCCATCAACTCCCAAGTGAACTGATGGCTTTGGGTCAGCGAGTCTCAATGTGCAGTGATGAACACTTAATCATCTTCTTCTGAAAATGTCATTTAGCATCAGAAAGAAAAACAATATTTAGCTTCCCAACAAGCTGCATCATGAGCACAGAGTGACTGAGGCTGGAAAAATCCTCTGAGTCCATCCAGTCCAGCCATCCCTGAGCACTGCTGAGACCACCCCTGACCGTGTCCCCAAGTGCCACATCCTCAGGGATTTTAAATTCCTTCACAATGGGGACTGAACCCTGCCCTGGGCAGCTGGGCCAGGCCTGGAGAGGCTTTTTGGGGAAGGAATATTCCCAATTTCCACCTGAACCTCCCCTGGGCCAGCTGGAGCTGCTTCCTGTCCCTGTTCCCTGGGAGCAGATTCTGACATGGAGTGGCTGAACTCCATGGAATAGCTGCCATAAAATATAAAATATAAAATAATATAAAATATAATATATAAAATAATATAAAATATAAAATAATCTAAAATCTAAAATCTAAAATCTAAAATCTAAAATAAATGGCATTTGGGGTCTTTGTGGCACTGCCAGTGCTGCTATTTCAGGCCTCCACAGGAATTAGGACACTGGAGTGATCTACTTTCAGGGGAAAAATAATAATGAGGCTATGCAGCCTTATCAGCAGGATATTTCCTTGTCCATATTTAGCTAAATAGGGAATGTAGAAACAATGTGCAAAAATAAACCAGTGTAACTAAGAAAAGGCATTTTAAATACAGCACTGGTGCCTCAGAATGCAGGAGCACCAGGCACAAAGTGCAGGGATCCCTCCTCAGCCCAGGTGGGCTCCAAGGACAGCCACAACACCCCTGGGAATTCCTCATTTTCCCTCTCTGGTGTTACAGCAGCCAAAGGACACCAATTCCCAGCTTCCCAGGGCTTGTCTGCTAACAAAGGCAAGAGGAAAATGAGGATAGTGCAGGGATTGTGCCCAGGGGTAAAGAGCAAATCCTGGAGCATTTTCATGTGCTGAGCAGCTCAGAGAGAGACAGAAGCTTCCAGCCCCATTTCCATTCATACACAACAGAGCTGGCTGGGAAGCAAAAAGAATCCTCAGCAAGATGTACCTTAATCCCCTGCCTCCACAGCTCTGAGATCAGAGCTCAGGGAAGATGAATTCTGACACTCACCTTGAGATGAAAGAGAGAAACTGAGGAGTGACAGAGATTTCTGAAGGCAGAGGTTTAAAAATGCACTGAAATTCCTCCCTGGAATTGCCCAGGGAGGTTTGGAGTCCCCATCCCTGGAGGTGTCCAAGGAATTGCTGGCCATGGCACTCAGTGCTCAGGGCTGGGGACAAGGTGGGGCTCAGTGGGCTTTTCCAGCCTGAGGGATTCAGGGATTTTGAGGAATTCTCCAGCAGTGGAACAGCTGTGAGGTCCTGGTGGTTGTTAAATTGGCAGAGAGAGTGGAGCAGCCCTGGGGTGACACCAACTCTGGGTCTGAATCCAGAACAGCCTCCCAGGACAGCCCAGCCCTCCCTGGAAACACCAAAGGGAGGATTTTGCTCCAAGGAAAGGTGTGGAAGGAGCAGGGAGCAGCACCACAGCTGCACTGCAGCCAAGGAGAAGGGCTTTCCTGTAGTGACACATTCCAGGAAATCTTCAAATTCCCCCAAAGCACATCAATCATGTTCCTTTAAGTCACACATTATTTTTACTCAGGAGGATTGTTTAGATCTCTCCTGTTCCAGGCACAGCTGATCTGTTACACTCAGGGTTTGCTCCATCTGTTCTTCTGCAGGCTCAGAAGCTCTGTGTACTCAGTGAGTAACCTGTTTGTTGGGATCAATAAAATCCATCTCTCCTCAGCTAATCTGGAAGATGCAGCAGGGTTATTTTCATCCCTCACCCACATCACAGACCCTCCATCCTGGTTCTTCCAAAGAGTTCCAACTATTCACTGGATTTTTTTAGCCCCAGCTGCCCCATCCCTGGAAGTGTCCCAGAAGAGTTTGGGTGGAAAGGACCTCAAAGCCCACCCAGTGCCACCCCTGCCATGGCAGGGACACCCTCCACTGTCCCAGGGTGTTCCCAGCCCTGGCCCTGGGCACTGCCAGGGATCCATGGGCATCACCAACTCCTCAAGGTGTCGAGAACTTCTCTTCAGCAATTTCCTCACCCAGCTTTTACTTCAAGTGACCCCTGGAACAACTTCCCAGAGCCACCATCCCACCCAGCACCCTCTGGAAAAGGAGGCAAATCAAAACCTGCACGAGCCACAGCCTCCAGTTTCCCATCCAGGGAAGAGTGGAATTTATTTCCTCAACTTTGTGCTTCCATTTTGCAGCTTCCCTGACTGCTCTGCTGTGTTCCTGCCTCCAGGAGTTCCAGGTTATGATGGGTCTGACCCAGATTTGGACAGAGGAAGAGGAGAGTGGAGATGAAAGCTGGACATTGTCCCAACAGAAGCACCCTCGGTGCAGGACCCTGCCTTGCCCCCCTGGAATTTCTGGCTGAGGAAATGCTGTTTTTGCCAGGGGAGGACACACAGACACTCCCAGCCCTGCAGGGACAGTGCCCCAGAGTCCCAGAGCAGCTCTGGCAGCTCCATCCTGCCCCTTCCTGCCAGGGAGGGAGGAGAAACCCACTCCCATCCAGGAGGAACAGCCAAGTAACACTTCCTCACTTTTCCTGGTTTAAAGGAGACTCTGATGCCCAGATTTATGAGAAACACATCCATTATCCCATCAGATCCACTTGCTCCTTTAAAATTAGCTCCTAACTCCATCCCAAATTAAATGCCTGGCTGGGAGAAACAGGGACAGCTCGGTCATAATTCCCATTTCTCCTGGCTAAGTCAGGTTGCTTTTCTTAGCTGGAGCTGCTGGGAGCCTTCAGCCGTGGCTGCTGAGGCGTGAGGAAACAGGAGAGCAGAGATCTGCTAAGTCATCCTCCTTCCCAGAGCCCTGGAATCCATGGAAAGATTTCTGCATCCATGCTCCCAAAGGAGTGCTGACATTCCTCACATTCCATGGCTGGGCACAAAACTCTGTGACCCAACTGAATTTTTTATATATATTTTTTTCTTTTTGGCACAATCTAAACCAATGGGATTCACTTATTTATTGTTTTAAAGTTAAAAACAGCAAGAGCTCTGCTTTAGGGCTGTTTCTGGAGCCACAGGAAAATCCCACAAATCACCAGGAGCTTCTTGGAGATGGAAGCTGAGAGATCTTTAATAAAATCCTTCCAACCCCTAAAATCACACTTGGCTCATCTGCTGGAGAAGGCAGCCTCAGAAAGGGTGACCTGGATTGCAGAATGGAGTTCTGGAATTCAGGAATTCAGGAATCAGCTCCCCAAGGACTCCCTGATGTGCAGGTACCACCCCCTGGCAGAGGAAAGGTGTGTCCAGATCTTTGGGATGCTCCAGACCTGCTGGACCAGCCCGAGCACCCAAAGGCATCATCAAACCTGGATTAATTAGGAGATTCCAGATATTTCCATGGCAAAATCAAACCAAATTTCAGCTTGGAGGTGTTGTCGAGACCAGAGTGAGCTGGCAGCTTCCTCAGAGCTCCTGGGAGAGCAGACAGGGAGGCAGCACAGTGAATATTCCTGATTTCTAGTGCACATTTGGGCTTCCAGCAAATGAGGATTTCAGGGAGAGTCACAGAGCCTTTTGACAATCCATAAACACAGCAAGAGATTTTCCAGCTATTATTTTTAGGGCTTAAATGATTGTGTGAGGGACAAGAGACAGGGCAGGAGCAGAGGAGGCAGATTTGGGGACAAAGAGAGCAGCTTTGGATGCAGAGGATGCAGATTTGGGGACCAAGAGAGCAGCTTTGGATGCAGAGGGGAAGATTTGGGGACCAAGAGAGCAGGTTTGGGTACAGAGGATGCAGATTTGGGGACCAAGAGAGCAGATTTGGGTGCAG
>NC_031769.1:280808-282074 GCF_001522545.3 Parus major
CCAAGAGAGCAGATTTGGGTGCAGAGGGGAAGATTTGGGGACCAAGAGAGCAGGTTTGGGTACAGAGGATGCAGATTTGGGGACCAAGAGAGCAGGTTTGGGTGCAGAGGAGGCAGATTTGGGGACCAAGAGAGCAGATTTGGGTGCAGAGAATGCAGATTTGGGGACAAAGAGAGCAGGTTTGGGTACAGAGGATGCAGATTTGGGGACAAAGAGAGCAGGTTTGGGTACAGAGGATGCAGATTTGGGGACCAAGAGAGCAGGTTTGGGTACAGAGGATGCAGATTTGGGGCATTTGATAATTTTAATCTTGGGCTCCTAAAACAGACAAAGCATTTGTAGAGTTGTTTCCCTTCTCAGCACAAACTCCCTGAGCCTTCTGGTTCACTTTAATTACTCAGAATAAATTCAGTCAGCCCCAGAACCTCCAAGCTGCTCCAGAAACCAGAAATGCACAAGTAAAGGGAAAACCTTGCTACTATTGCCTCCACAAGGGAACACAAGGACAACATGGGTATTTCCACTCAGGAATCCCAGATTCTCCTTGCAGGGCCTGAAGGGGCTCCAGGAGAGCTGGAGAGGGACTGGGGACAAGGGATGGAGGGACAGGACACAGGGAATGGCTCCCAGTGCTTGGATGGGATATTGGGAATTGGGAATTCCTGGCTGGGATGGAATTCCCAGAGCAGCTGGGGCTGTCCCTGGATCCCTGGCAGTGCCCAAGGCCAGGCTGGGTCACCCTGGGATGGTGGGAGTGTCCTGGGTGAGGTTTGAGGTTCTTTCCAACCCAAACCAGTCTGGGATTCCAGGACTGTAACCATGAAATAGCTCTGAAGGCTTCATGCAGATCTCAGTCACTTCACCCACACAGCAGACAATAATCAGGAACTTTGAAGCTCTCACTTCAGATGGGTTTAGTGAAGTTCTGACAGGATCCCAAAGCCAAGGCAGAACTTCAGCTTCCTCCTGTCACTGTCTGTCCCCAGCCACTCCCTCTCCCACATCTGGCATCTCCCTCCTTCCACTTCTGGGGTCAGAACAACCTCTCCCCCAGCCTCTGACTGCTGCTCCACCTGGGCTGCCACGAGCAGGGAAACCTGAGGCTGTCCCTCAATGGCAGGGTTTCATTCCTTGGGGAATCTGAGGCTCCTCAAGGCTGTCCCTCAATGGCAGGGTTTCACTCCTTGGGAATCTGAGGCTCCTCAAGGCTGTCCCTCAATGGCAGGGTTTCATTCCTTGGGAATCTGAGGCTCCTCAAGGCTGTCC
>NC_031769.1:282509-292938 GCF_001522545.3 Parus major
ATGGATGGACAATGGGTTTCATTCCTTGGGGAATGAGCCATTTCTCTGTTTCAAGCGTTGATTTTGTTGTTATTGGTACTGCAAATAACCCCAACTTGCTGCAGTTGAGTCCTTAATGATGATTCCTGCTCCATAATCAGAAACATTTTCATCATTTCCCTCAGGAAAGCACTGATAAAGCCAACGAGCCGTGCCTTCCCCATCGTCAATTATTCAGATGCCACATGAATTACCAGAGCCAGGAGCTGATGAGTCTCCCAGCATTCCTGCCTCGTTGGGAATGTTAAAAAGATTCCCTCCATTTCTGGAGATTCCATAAAACTTTTGTTTTCTTCCTGCCTCGCAGCCACTCGTGGCTTGGAGAGTTTCCCCTTGATGGAATGATGAAATCTCCAAGGATAAGCAGGCAGAAATCCCACACTAGCCAAAGGCAAGTTGTAAAACCAGCTCCTCTCTCCACGTGTGCAGCTCCTACTCACTGTCAGCTCCAAAGCCATTCTGCAGGTGGCCAGGCCAGCATTTCCCAGCTCTGTTTCCACCTGCTCTTTATAGATGTGGATATTCACTAATATTAAAATTATTTTTGATTCAACAACAACAAAAAAAAAGGAACATTTTTTTCTTTAGTGTAAAGGAACTTTAAGGAAAGTGCAGGACCAGAAGGGCACCCAGGGGAGGCAACAGCAACCAGGGTGCCTCTCACTGGAGTTAAACCTGGTTTGGTTGATGTGGGGGTGTCAGTCAGAGGTTGGATTTGATGATCCCAGGAGTCTTTTTCACCTTTAAAGATTCTGAAAGTGCACAGTGCATCCGAGGAACGTCACACAATCCATGCACAGCACCAAGGAAAAGCTCCCAACAGCCACAAAAACTGCACTGGAGCTGCAAGACTCCAGAGATCCTGCTGCAGTTTTCCAAGGAATTCAGCCTTTTCCCAGCGAGGCTGGATCAGCCCCACACACCTGCCCTACAAGGAGCATCTCCAAGAGGAGCTGAAGGCTCCAAACACAACCTGTGCCCCAGCCAGAATGGTTTTACAGGAGCTGGGGCACTCCAGGGATTGTCCTGGCTGTAATTCCACACGGGAATCGATCTCACCAGAGAGAGGTGTCTGGTGATGCTGGCACAGGCCCTGCTGCCATCACATCCCATCACATCCCACTGAACATTTCCCTCTCTCCCAGCACAGCTGCCTGGAGAGGAGAGGGCTGATTCCATCATTCCCAGCTCTTACAGAAGGTTCCAGGTCCCCACACAGAGGGATCACTGTGGCCAGGGCTGGCATTAGCAGAGGAAAGGGAACAGAGAAATAAACACCAGTCCTTCAGGACTTCGAGGAATTCCAGTGATGGGTAACATGAATATTACATGTCCTTGATTAACATTATTTTCAACTAAGTAAAAGCAGTTTAAAAATAAAATCTACATTCTGCACTTATGTAAAATAAAAGTAATTAGCTGGAGCCAGATCTCTGTCAAAGATCAAGGCAGAAGGAATATCCAAATGCAGGAGAACCGGGGAGAATTCCTGTTTGAGCGTGTCTAAGTACACACACACACACACACACGTGTGTGCAGCTACCTGCTATCATGGAATGGGATCAGAGCATGGCTTGGAGAGATCTTAAAGATCCTCCAGATCCACCCCAGCCATGGCAGGGACACCTTCCACCATCCCAGGTGCTCCCAGCCCTGTCCCTGGGCACTGCCAGGGATCCAGGGGCAGCCCCAGCACTCCCAGCCAGGCCTCTGGAGCTCGGCATTCCCAGGGCACCTGGAGGATCTCAGCTCCGTGTTCAGCTGCACTGAGAGCTCTGCACATTCTCATTTCAGCCTCTCACCTCCAGGTTTTCCAGCAGTTCCCTTCTGGCCTCTCTGCTCAGGGTGAGGAGATTGAAGCACGAGCCTGTTTTATCAGGGCACTCCACAGCAACTCCTGCTGCTCTCAGGCTCTGGAGAGCCACACTCTGCCCCCAGAACCCAGACACAAAACTCCAGACACACTGAGAGAGCAGCCCTGCCACATTCCTGGGAATTAGGCTGCACTTGTCCAAAAGCCTGAGGGTTGTTTTGCAATTTCCCTGGGGAACGCTCAGCTCCAGGACAGGGCCCTGAGCCCCCTCCCAAACCCTTCACTGCCACCAGGCTGACCATCAGAGCTGACAGCCGTGAGCTGAAGGCAAAATTGTTCCAAGTTCCCTCCTGTCCTAATCCCTGGAAGGACAAGAGAAGGAAGGAAGCCCACCTGAGGCAGCCTGGAGCATTCCTGGAACCGGAGCAGACCTGGAGCAAGGAGGGACAGTGGGAAGGGGGAGGCTCACGGAGGGAAGAGGGCCGGACGCCAGCACAGCCACAACTGGATAAAAACCAGAGCTGGGAGGCTTTAGGAATGTCAGGCTGAGGAAAGGAAGAGTGATACAACTGCAAAAATCACCCCAGCAGCCCTGACTCCACTGGAGCTGCACCCATTCCCAAAAAAGATCCGTGGCACCGACTCGTGCCCGCAAAGAGCGTTTCGCTGCAGTAATTCTGGCTGAGATAAGAGCACAACAACCTCCTGCAGGATTCCCTCCCTTTGGGCAATCTCTCAGTGCCATTAAGCACTCAGCAGGATGGGGTAAGACTGTCCAAGCTGGATTGCTCCATCCAGAGCTGTACCCTTTCCAAGCTGATAAAAAGTCACATTAATAAACTTGCCTTAAGTTAGAGAGAGATGCTCTGCCAGAGCAGCTTCACTGGGAGGACAAGAATAACTTTCCTCTAAGCCCCAGCAGGGATTAGGGACTCTAGAAGGTGGGGATTAATGCTCTTGGCTGGCCTTCAAAAAAGCCACATGGAAGATGAGTTCATAGATAATAACTGTGAGGGACTTTCAAGTGTCGAGCTCTGCACAGGCCTATGAGCACTCAAGTGAGAGACCTAAAAGGGGCTCCAAAACCCACAAATATTTATCTAAGGAAGAATGAGAGTCTGCCCACCTTCTGCCCAGACCTGGAAGTTTTAGCTCCAAAATGAGCAGCTCTGAAAACGCAGCTCCCAGAGCCCAGCTGGTTTTTGGTGCACGCAGCAATGGGGATTTCGTGTGCCATGTCCTGGGAGAGGCAGCACCAAAAAAGGAGAATTTCATCAATCATGGGGGAAGAGTCTCCTCTCCTTTCCTCTCCTCTCCTGGCACAGGGAAGGAAAAGGGGGGCAGGGAGGAAAGGGCTGTTTGCAAAGCACTTTCTCTAGAGGATGCTGGGCTGAGCCCCAGCCCCAGCAGCTGCTCCCGTCAGCTGCTTTCCTTTAATAGCACCAGATCCCACCTCCAGCCCAGAGCAGCCCAAAACACCAGGCTCTGCCCAGAGAGATCCTTCTCCTGGCACAGAGGGAAGGGTGGCACATCACTGACAGACTGGATCACCAACAATTCTCATCTTTACCTCCTCTCTCTTCTCACCACCGCAGCCTGAGCGCTCAAAAAGGGACAAGTTTCACTACAAAAACTCATCTCAGACCCCGAGCCCTCGTGCCAGCTCCTCTGAACTCACCCTATTCCACATTTCTCTTATGTATCTATCTCCCAGAACAACAGTTTTTGTCCTCACATGAGAATCTGGGTGTTAATTTCTAAGAGAGGATGAAAACTGCACAGCACAAACACTGGAAGGACAAACCCAGGGACGAGAATGAGTTCAAGTCATGCTGTGAGAAAAAAATTCAGAGGTTTAGTCCAGCCTAATTATAGTTTTGAGTACCACTGTGCAGGCCCTCAGCACCTTCATTAACTCCCAGTTTTTCCTCATGTATAAATAATAATAAATAAATATGTGTATATACACGTCTGAGAGCGTAGGAGGGAAAGCAAGGCCAGAGAGGATGAATTCTTAAATTAATCTGGAGATCAGGCACAGCTTGGACACCATCTCTGCTTCCAGCCACTCCATTTCCACTCCTTTCCCTGCATGGAATAATTCCAGTTGTGTCAGTGACTGCATCAGAGCAGCTGCTTCACTTTTAATTAAAATAAGCCCTTCTCCTGACAACATAATTACAGAGCACCAGAACCTGCCCATCAGGACCCAGGACTGGAAGCTTCCACATGAGAAAGGTGAGTGGAGAATTGTTTTCATTCATGGCAACTCAGCACCAGCTGGGTGTTCCAGAGGAGTGCAACAGCAAACCTGGCAATGCTTTTCCAAGGGAATTTGTCAAGATAAAAACAATATTTTAAAGCTTTCAAACACTGTTGGAAAGTCAAAAAAGTTTTGGAAGAATGAAATAAAGTGTTTTTACACCAAGAAGTGAGTTTTAGCTATTTGTAAATTCTGCAAGATCTTGGCTACAGCAAGTGAGGGACTTTATGGATTCTTCAGCTGCCTCTGAGCATCGTGGCTTTTGCCAACTCCCAGAAATGCCCCCAGAGGAACCTGGACATGGAACAGACACTTTGGGCTGGTGCAGAGGTCAGGGGCTGCCCTTTGGAAACCACAACAAAGCCTGGTGGAGGCAGATGTTTAACAAGGAAAAGCAAATTCTGGGGAGCTGCTCCCCAGGGATGTGCCTTTGGACACACATGAGCACCTCCCTGCTCCATCCACAGCATTTCCAGCAATAAAAGTCCCTCTTTATCTGGGGAGGTCACTCAGGTGCTCAGAAATTCACCTTTAGGGGGGGAGCAGAATACACCTGGAAGGCTCCAAGTTGTGGAGCCTGTTCCTGACCCTGTTGAGGACAGCCCTGGGACATCCCAGACTGCCTTTACACATTTGTGTGTCACCAGAAGATGCTCAGAAAGGGCTTTTTTGGCACCACCTTTGGCAATTCCACGTGTGGATTTTGTTTGTCTTGAGGCAACTCCACAATAGATGTAACAGAGATTAAACATGCTCCATGTTAATAGGAATTACTTCTAAGTAGGGATATTTGTGCCTACACACAGGTGAGAAAGGCAAAACTCTGAAATCCTTTTAAACCAAGGTAGAAACATTTAGCTTTAAAAGCACTGATCACACTTGGGCCCCTCTGCAAGCAGAGCTGAACCCTTTGGCTACAACAGCTCAGGAAAGGATTTGTTGGAAGCAAGAACTGCCTGCCTGTGATCCAAGGGACACTCCTGGTGGTGATGGCACAGCTCCCATGGACAGGGGGAAGGATAACTCAGCTTCAGAATGAGGTGTGGGGCAGGGAAAGGCCCAGTGAGTGACCCCAAACCTCCCCAGGGAGAACCTGGGATGCTCTGGGGGACCATGGAGTAATTCCCAGCTCTGTGTTAGTGCTGAGATCTTCCCCCTAGGCCAGGGAATTCCTGGGATGATGAAGTAGCTCAGCATCCCTCGGTGCCAGCGCCAGACCAGGAGCCACCAGGCAGCACCAGCACCTCCCAGGGGAGGGACAGCCAAGACACAGCTCCAGGGAAGGGCCTGAAAACGTGGTCAGTGGCACAGCCAGCAGGATTTCAGCTGGAGGGAGCTCCACCAGACCACAGCATTTCCATCTCCTTCTAAAGGGGACTTGATTTATGAAGGCAGCAGGCTCTGAAAGCACCCTGTTATGCTCTGCAGCAAGGAAAGCTGCAGCTCCAGGCCAGCCCCTCTGTGGCCTTGCAGCTTATCCCTTCAGCCAGAGGGAAACCAGCCCAGCCCTTAAGCTGCTGCTGTTATTCCTTCCCAACAGGACACGTTAATTCTCCCCAAGCAGGGGGACCCTCCTGCTCTCACGTGATGTTTATTCTTAGAGAGGATCCCGGGGATTTTTCCTGAGCTGCTTCAGCCCCACAGCTGGCCCAGGGCCAGGAGAGCATCACTCAACTGCTGGGCAGTGACAGGAGCAGCCAGAGTGTGGTACAGACACATCAGGGACATTTGCTGGGGCAAGAAAGGCCTGGTAACTGAAGAGAAACAACTCTGCCCTTAGAAAGTTGTTCCTGCCATACAAAGTTCATGACAGACTCAGTAAAAAAAGCAGATGACAGGCACAGAGTGAGGCCAAGTGACTGCTCACATCCAACAGCTGAACCCAATTCCTCCCGAGTGAGGCCAAAGAACAAATTCTGCATTGGAGCCTTTCTGTTATCCTGACCTGGTTTTAATGACAAAATTCCTGCTGACTGAGAGATCAACCAACATTAGCTCCCAGTGGCCAACTACACCCAGCACAACCTCACTTGGGCAGCAGCTCTCAAAAACAGCTGCAAACCCTGGGCTGGGAGACTCAGGCTGCTGAAGGCTCTGATTTTTTCAGTTTTTCTTCTAGGAAATGAGCTGAAATGTTGCAAGCAGGAGAATGCAGTCTTAGCTCAAGCAGAACAGTGCCTGTGTGGCTTATCTAGTTAAAAAATGGGATGTGCTGGTAGGCAGGAGCTTGGGGAAATGCCAAGAGGAGCCACAGCACGAGGCCTTGTGCTAGTTCTTGGTCTGAAGGAGAGAATTGTGTCTCTCTGAAATCTGATGGGGTGGCAGCAGGGGGAAGAACAGTCCTTTCTGAAATGAATTAGTGCAGAAGAGCAGCTCCCCCTTCCCAAGTGCAGGAAGGCAGGGGGAGGAAGGGAGGAGCTGCTGCAGCCCAACCACCATTGTATTTACATTTCCGTGCTCCTGATAACAAACACATTCAAGGGTGCCTGGAAAACAAGGCTTTGGTTAAAAAACAAAAGCTGAGATTTGATGAAAGAAGGAGCAATAAAAGAGATTCCAGGTGTCCCTGCAGCGTTATCAGGCACGGTGAGGTGGTTTCCTTAGAGAATGATTCACTTTCTTATCACAGGTACAGCTGCAGTGTCCAGTGCCACACTGAGGTGCCCTTGGACACAGCAATTCCAAAAGAGGAAAAAGAGGAGACTAAATAAATAATTATTCAGTGTAGAAAAACAAACAAAACTTTTTGATTTTAATTAAGGGTGCTTTTCATATCACTTTAAGAAAGTAAAACCTTAAGTGGTAAAGTGACTCTGAATCCTCAAATCCCTGAAAGGTTTGGGTTGGAGGGGCTTTGAAGCCCATCCAGAGCCACCCCTGCCATGGCAGGGACACCTTCCACTGTCCCAGGGTGCTCCAAACCCTGTCCAGCCTGGCCTTGGGCACTGCCAGGGATCCAGGGACAGCCCCAGCTGCTCTGGGCACCTGTGCCAGGACCTTACCCCCAATAAAATGACCCTGAAGATGTGGATTTGTGGGTGTTTCTTCCCAGTTAGAGCCATTACACAGCAAAACAGAAATTTATCCAGCAGGTAACGTTTCCAGAAGTGTTTTCTCCCCACCTGTACACATGGAGCCAAAGGAAGATGCCACAAGCATGGTCAGTGTCAGCATTTTAAGAGGGACCAGCAAACATTCCCCTGGGCTTGGCTGGAAGAGCTCACAATGGAATGAGCAGGAAGAACTGAGGGACAGTCTGAGAGAACAGGTTCAGGTTTGTAGAGAACCCAAGATGTTCCTCAGCCAGCTCAAACCAAGCAGGAGCAGCCAGTGCCCCAATCCCAGCGAGGCTTCCTCCTTCCTCCTGCTCTCCCAGAGGATGTGGGGGAGGAAGCTGCCTTTATTCATCCTCAATGAGCCTGGATTAAACATTCCCAGATAAATCACTCCAGGAAGCACTTTAGCTGCTCAATGCAGCCTGTGGGAAACACCTGCTTGCTTTGCATGTCCTGAAACCATGGAACAACCAATGTGGAGAGGTACATGAGTGCCTGGAACTCCTGGGTTTGTACAAGGGAGAAACGCAAGGAGGAAAATCCTAACGGCAAAGTCACCTCCCTAGACAAGCTGGGAGGTACAACACAGCTTCTCAGAGATCTGGGGGTGCCTGGAGAACATTCTCACTCATGGGATTTTCAGTTTTAGGTGGTTCCATGAGGAGCAGGCAGTTGGGACTTGATGATCCCTAAGGGTCTCTTCCAACTGGAGATATTCCATGAAGCCTGGGAGACCTTCAGACCACACGGGACCAAGCCAAGAGAGGCAGAAAAGAGGAAAAATAAAATCCACTCAAGACTGGCAGGTTCAGGAAGGAAAACACAAAGCTCTCCCATTCCTCTGTCACCTTCCCTGTCCGGCTTCTCCCTGAGAGGAGGTGACACCCGACCTCCTGTGACCTCTGGGGCCACGGGGACGAGCACGTGGGGCACTCTGGGCACGGCCCCCCTCCATCCCACCCAGGGGAGATAAGCCATCTTCCCTGGCTTCTCTTCAAGTGCCTTTGAGACAACGACTTAAGATGGTTTGGCTGGCGGCCACAGCCTCAGGAGGAGCTGGGAGTGCCCCAGGGAGCCTGGACACAGCCATGGCAGCAGCTTCCAGTCACATCAGGAATGGGGAGCAGCTTCCAGTCACCCCAGGAATGGGGAGCAGCTTCCAGTCACATCAGGAACAAGAGAGCAGCTTCCAGTCACCCCAGGAACAGGGAGCAGCTTCCAGTCACATCAGGAACAAGACAGCAGCTTCCAGTCACATCAGGAACAAGACAGCAGCTTCCAGTCACCCCAGGAACAGGGAACAGCTTCCAGTCACCCCAGGAACAGGGAACAGCTTCCAGTCACCCCAAGGAACAGGGAACAGCTTTCAGTCACCCCAGGAACAGGGAACAGCTTCCAGTCAACCCAGGAACAGCGACACAGGAGCCCCTTCCAGTCCCACCATGACCAGGAGCATCAGCCCCACTGAAAATAAAGGATTCTGCACCTACTGTGTTCTCTCTGTGTCTGCCATTTAAGGACACTGAGGAAAAAAAAGGCACCTGAGGAACAGTTTTATCCCATAACTGAGTTTTAGGAGACTCCTGTTGCCTGCAGGCAGTTCCAGGAGATCACAGTGGATAAAGATGGGGATGTGAAATCAGTGACTCCTCTGCACTCCTCCCAGCCAAGGGGCACCAGCACTGCCACTGACAGCTCAGGCCTCTTTTACAGGAAAAGGATGCATCAAACAGCAAAGAAAACAGCAAATATTCCTCTCAGGACTTCAAGACATAACCAGCATTTAAGAACAATTCCAAACTGTTCTGCAGGAGACACCTGGGTCTCTCACTCCACACAAAAATCAAGAATAAACTGTAATTCCTTCCCCAAACCACATTAGGTGAGCACCTGCACCTCCAACATCACAACTGCAGACCTGATGGCAGATTCCAGTGAACTGGAGCTTTCTTGTGCCTTCCACAAAGGACAGCTAGGATAAAAAACTTGGATGATCCGCTGCTTGGATGATCCAATTCCTAACAAATCAAATCAGACTTGTTTTTCTTAGCCTAGTTTACCCATTTTAATCTTTTGTAGTCCTCTTACTCTGATAAAAAGAAGATTTGAGTGACCAAGTTAAAGGAGATGTGAGCCCTTTGAAGCAGAAAAGGCAAGAAAAGAAAGTCTGAGGGCACAGAAAGGAAAAGCCTGGAATTCCACACCAACCCTCTAATCCCAAACAGAACTCCAGGAACGTCTGAAACTTTAATAAATACCTGAAAGGCTGGAGCCCCTCTGCTCTGGAGCCAGGCTGGGAGAGCTGGGAATGTTCCTCTGGAGAGGAGAAGCTCCAGGGACACCTCAGAGCCCCTTGCAGAGCCTGAAGGGGCTCCAGGAGAGCTGGAGAGGGACTGGGGACAAGGGATGGAGGGACAGGACACAGGGAATGGCTCCCACTGCTTGGATGGGATATTGGGAATTGGGAATTCCTGGCTGGGATGGAATTCCCAGAGCAGCTGTGGCTGCCCCTGGATCCCTGGCAGTGCCCAAGGCCAGGCTGGATGGGTTTGGAGCAGCTTGGGATGGTGGGAGGTGTCCCTGCCATGGCTGGGGTGGGAATGGGATGATCCTGAAGATCCTTTCCAACCCAACCCTTCCCATGATTCTGCCTGGAAGGATTGGAACTGGAAGGATGTAAAAAGAGCAGCACTTGGAAGGCTGAACAGAACAGAATGGAAAGGTGGGTGCATTCCAGACATGTTCCCAGTGGCACAAGTCTCATTTCAGGTCTCTGCATGGTGACTGCAGCTCCCAGCCCAGCTGTTCTGGTGTGCACACACAGCTGTACCAAACCTCTGCTGCTGAATTAAACATCCACTGCTGGCTCATTAGAAAATCAGTTCCTACCTCACAAGCAGGTGTTCCCTGGGCAGGTACTTCAGTCCTCACAAACTGCTTATCTGCAAGACACAAAGCAGAAGGAATTGTGTGATTACAGGATGGCAAATTAGGGACGCTGGGACATGAGTGGTGTTACTCAGAATTAACTAAAACTTGGCAGATTTGGCTGCAGTCCTTCTCCAGTGATCCAGGCAGCTTTTCTTAGCATTGCCTCCTCAACAGGAATAAGATGTCACTGTTGTTGGATCAGGATTGAGGGAGGGGATCCTGCCCCTCTGCTCAGCTCTGCTGAGGCACAGCTGGAATCTGGTGTCCAGCTCTGCTGAGGCACAGCTGGAATCTGGTGTCCAGCTCTGCTGAGGCACAGCTGGAATC
>NC_031769.1:293103-297033 GCF_001522545.3 Parus major
GGAGCTGGGCCTGGGCAGTCTGGAGAAGGGAAAGGCTCAGAGGGGATCCCATCCATCCACACAAATCTCTCCAGCTGGGCCATGAGAAGGGGCCACACCCTGCCCAGAGCCAGGAGCCAAGGAGCAGTGGGCACAGAGCAGAAGGCAGCAGGCTGGAGCTGAGCAGGAGGAAGAGCCTGGAACAGCTGCCCAGGGGGACCTGGAGTCTCTGGACACATCCCTGTGTCACCTGCTGCAGCTCACCCTGCCCTGGGGGATCTCCAGAGGTCCCCCCACATTCCAACCACCCTGGGATTGCTGTTTCCCACCCACACTTGCTCAGCTGGTCTGGGTTGTTCCATGAAAACCGTGAGCGACTTTTCCCTCCTTACACACTTTAATAGGTTTTCTCAAACACTGCATTAAAGCTGAATTAATCCAGGCTGATCAGGACATCCCTGCCCTAAGCAGCATTTCAGGTGCTCAGTGAATGGCTTAAGAGTTCACAGGTCCCCTGTCAGTCCCTGTCACACCTGCCCAGCCACCTGTGACAGCCACAGCCCACCCATGAGCCCAGCCTTATCTGCTCCAGCTCTTTTCCCTGCTTTTCCCTGATTCCAGTGCAGCTTCTCCCACCAGATTTACCAGGGAACCACCTCCTCACCTGGGTGTCCCATTCCAAATTCTTCTACCCATTATTTTACATTCTGTTGATAATGTTTCTTAATTGTGAATTGTTAAAAAAAAAAGATTCTATTCCATTAATTACTCCTTATAGCCCCCTTGCAGAAGAGAACATAAACACAGTCATGGACTTCAAGTATTTCAATCCACACTGAGAAATAAATGTCCAACTTGTTCTCCACCACTGCAAGTCATCAAGCCAGTCTCACAGGAAAATATCATCTCAGGACCTGCTCAGCAGTCAGACACCAACACTAATCTGTGTTCCTCTCCCCACAGATGGACATTTCGTGTTCCAGGCAAGTAAAATGCCAGAGCTTTCAGCTAAATGAGGAATCAGCCCAGTGAAAAGTGTCATCATAGCTCCAGCAAAGCAGTGAAGCACTGAGGAATGAGAAAAGCCTTCCAGAAGAGCCCTGCTCCCTTCAGAAGGGCTGGGAAAGGGAGGCAGCACATGAATTAAGGACTGGAGGAATCTCTGGAGCAGGATTCAGCTGCACGAGGCGCTCGGTGTCAGCTCTTGTGTGGTGACACTGCTGCTCCCCTTCCCCACAGAGGGACCCTGCTAACACCCACCACACCCACACCTCCTTTCCCCACATCTTTGCTTGCAGATGAGCCATCCTGGGGTGAACTGGGCCATCAGGGTCCTCCTCTCCAGCTCCTTCCCACTGGAGAACACCCACATCACTTCCCAAAACATCACATCCCCACCGGCTGCTCCCTGGCATCCATCCCACAGCTCCTGCTGTCATCCACTCTCACACATGAGATTCCAATCTCTTTGCACAGAAACCACTAAAACTTTACCTTATTTGTTAAGAGAAACAACCCTGAGACCTCTCTTTTTGGGCAGAATTGAAGAAAATGAGAAGTTTTAGCGCTGCTCCAGTTCAAATGGGCGGTGCTGGGTCAGCCTGGGAACTGTGAGATAAAATCCACCACAAGTTCTTGGTCTGGGTAAAACAACTTTTTCCTTGGTAAAGCTGCACCTCTGGCTGCTCTCTAAATAACCCCTGAAGGGCAGAATTCCTGTACTGTGCCCTCATTATAAAATTGATGCTCTTTAAGTTAGGGGGAGTTCTCACTGACAAGCACAAATGTTAAATATTTGTGCTTCTTACCCCACACTAATAGATTTGCTGAAATTTAAAGTGTTGCTGCAAAGATTTCTTATGTATTGGGTCTTAAAACAATCTGAGATACTTCACCCTGTCCCTTCATAAAATAAATCAGGAATAGGAATAAATTAGGTATAATTTATCACAAGATAAATTAGATAAATAAGGAAGACTCGGAGTTGCAGAAGCCTTGCAGGTCTTTTCAGGGCTGAGTTCTTTTGGGATATTCCCTCACAGGGAGTTTTGCTCATTTTAGTTCTGTGTCAGGAAGTATATTCTAAAAGTTCATTAGACTCTTGTTTCTCATGTTTATTAATATATTATCAAGCATAATTAATTATATTATCAAGAATAATGAATATCTATTATTGGCATCTTCCCTAGACTTTCTGCTCAAGTTCAGTTCACTACTGCCTGGCTTGAAATGGCTCAAATGGTACAAAATGGCCTCAAAATACACAATTCTTTTATTTTTATACTTATTTTCACTCAACAATAGACACAAATTATTTTTATTAGTGATTTAATGACCTTACACCTGTGTGCTGCACTGTGGCATTCTTTATTTAATCACTTACTATTACTCAAAAACCTCTAGAAGAAGAATATGAAGAAAAAAGACAGAGACAACACCCTAAATCTTCCATCTTCTGTTCTCTAAACTAGTTTAAACTTTAAACTTGAATTTTTTCACCTAGTGACTTAGAGAAAACTCTCTAATTTACACGCTTGCACTCTTAGTTTTATTTATTTAACAGTTGTTTTTAGGGTGTTATATGAAATTCAGTGTTTTCTTTCATGTCAGAGCCAGGTATCAGAGACTCTGTGTCTCTAACATCTCAGCTCCTCATCCCCTTAGTACAGAACATTCCAAATTCTCCTCCAACTTCAGAGATTCCCCTCCCAGAAATACAGAATCCCCTGGACTGACTCCTCCCAGTCTCACCTGAGAGCTCCCCAAACACCCCCTATCTGTAATGCAGTGGGTATTCAGAGAAATTCCAAAATCACAGCCATATTTCAGGGCAAACATTACCAATTCCCTTCAGGTTTTTGTGTTTTTGAAGGTTTTTACTACTTTTAGTAGCATCTCTACTCATCTCGAGCAGCTTCCAGAGGGAGCCCTTTGGAGGATGAACTCTCAGCTCTGCTTGATCCTGAGGAAAAACATTGAGCTCATCTTGGTAACCCACCCAAAAAAAAGGATGTAAGCCAGTGGCTGCCCACATCCACCTCACAAATAATCATCACTGCCAGTTCCAAGCACCCAGGACTTTCTGTGTGCCCAGAGGTTGTCCCTGAGCACGATGCCAGGAGAGGGCAATGCTCTGGATCATCCCAGCGATTCCAGCCTGGTGGAATGCACTTCAGTGCCACTGAGTTTATAACAGAAAGCAAGAATGTGCCATTCCCTGTATCAGAATAACCCATATCAGCTCCCTTAAATCCCCTGAACAAGCAGCACTTTCTGTTTTCCCATCCCAAATTCAGGACTGTTTCCTGTGCCTTGCAGGAAAAAGCCCCTCAATCTTTTGAGTTTCCTGTTCTGTCACCCTTCAGCCTTGGTTTCCAAAACTCTGGATAAACAGCTCCCTTTAAATAGCTCCCAACACTCCCAGTGTGTGTCCAACACATACAGGGCATGAAGATCACTTGACAGGAGAAGCCAAGAGAGGAGTTGCCCATCCCAGCTCCAACATTCCGCACGTAAAGCGGTCCCAGGGTGTCGGATGCCGAGCTCCAAAGGCAAAAGCTGGTGAGCCCTGAGCTAAATATACACAGTGGCCATGAAATCCAGATTGGGCAGCTCAGATTTCCATCCCTGCCTCTTCCCAGAGCAATAGCTGCAACAACCTGACAAGGAATTGCAGAATGGTTTGGGGTGGAAGGGACCTTCAGGATCTCATTTCAACCCCTGCCATGGGAAGGAAAATTACCTTTATGGCCACAGCCCCCTGCATTGTCTCCTTGCCTGTTCCTGAACTCACTGAGATCCTAAATCAAGAGTTTATCCATAAATGTATGATGGACTTGTTTCCTTCATGGGCACCACTGCCAAACACTCAATGAACTTTTGTTCAGCATCAAAGTCCTGCTCCCACACTGGCATGAGGCATTTGGATAAAGCTGACAGTAAATCCCAGGA
>NC_031769.1:297503-309411 GCF_001522545.3 Parus major
GAAAGAGACTCCTTCTACTTTTAATCCCAGACTTTTGAGTGGAGCTTCTCCCAAGAGAAGTTAAGTTAGACTAATAATTTAAAGAGTCTTCAAAACACAGGATGTACTTCCACTGCACTTGAAGAGTGAAATAATTTTCTAGGGAAATATTCATGAACAGCAAGTCAGAATTCCACGGCAGTCACGCAAATCCTCCAGCCTGGAGAAGGGGATGAACCTCCCTGGTCCCAGGTAGCACAAGAAGAATAAAGAATGAAGGAATTCCACTGCAAAGCAAGCAGACTCTCTTTGGCAGCATCCACATCTCATCCTTATTAGAGGGGACAGACTTTAAAATGAGAGTCTTGGGCAGCAATTCAGGTTGACAAAGTTAAAACCCAGTGAGGTTCACAGGATCAGACAGGAAATAAGCAGCTGCACAAGCGGGGTTGTTTTTATAGCACCATGGATTTTGGGATGTCAGGAACAATTTGAAAGGAAGAAACAACGTGCAATGACTCTGGGAAGTTGGAGGAGTGACTCATGGGCTGCCACAGCATCGGTGTCAAGGACCAGCCAAGGACCTTCCCAAAAGGCTCTGGAAGGCTGGGCAGCACAAGGGCTGCACTCACCTGGGATGGAAAGTTCCAGAAGCCAGAGCCCTCTGGTTTGTTAGTGCCCAAGAGAGACTGTTACACAAACTTTATGTGACAGGAGCCTGCAAACAACCAGGGAAGGCTGACTTTGACACAAGAGATGCGTAGAAAGATTCAAAGATTTTTCTCAAGTGTCAAAACAAAACAACCTTAACATCCAGATTCACACCAAAAAGAAAGCCAGCACCAAAACCCAAGGCAGAAATTGTCCTTGGTGAGAATCAGCAAAGCCTGTCCCTGTTCAGCAGCAGCTCAATAAAAAAAGAAAGTGATTTAAGCAAGAGTGAAGTGTCTCTTTTCACAGCTGAAGGACTCTGCTGCTCACAGGACTGAATTAGCTAAAATTAGCTCTCACAGTTGCATTCTCACCAGCACCTCGAGACTCCTGTGGATGAGTAGTTTTGGTGAAAGCAGCTTTAATTTGGATTCAAAGCATGCAAATTTCAGGAGAACAGTGATTTCTGACCGGCTCCTTCCATGAACACTGATGCATAAAAAACACTGTCTTTCACATTCAAGTTTAATCCTCTTCTGAAATATTTATTTTTGGAACAATTCAGGGAACAGAAAGCCTTCAGCCCAGACAAATTACATCTAAAAATAGAGGGTTTAAGAATTCAGGAATTCTTCCTACTATTCTGTCTAATCAATACAGATCCACTGTGACTCCTGTCATCTGCTTTATTTGTCAAAGCACATCCCCACACCCATCTTCTGCCAGCATTATCCAACCTGCATCTTTTGGGATCCTAGAGGCCAGAAACAGCATTTTCATTGATTTGAAAGACTCAGTTATATACAGTTATACAAGGAGCAGTAAGAACAGAGTCAAGCCTTGAACTATGAAATCATCATTCAGGGCTGGAGCTCCTCCAGTGCCCGCCCTGCCTTAGCTGGGGGAACATTAATGAACTCTTTGATGGCAACAAGGAGAAGCAGCAGCTTTCATGATCCAAATGTCATTTGGCCACTAATGAGAGGCTCTAAGCTGACTGATGGCCTTCCTGAGATGTTTTCCTGCAGCAGGAAGGAGCTCCTCAATATCAGAGTTGAGTTAGAAGTGAGCAGGAACCTTCTCATGTATAAAATCCTGCTCTCCACACCAGCAGACAGATCTGAGAATGATCCTGGCCCGTGGCAGCTCTGGGACATGTGAAAAACGAGGTTCACATAATTTTTATAGAATTTAAAAGTTTAATAAAAAAACAATTAGGAGAAAAAAATAAAGTATACAGATGTGGCTGGGTGTCTCTGCATTCAGCTAAGAGAGCACACCTTACTAACAAAGGATTGTCCCTTAAAAACAGAACCCTACTACATATCCAGAAATTCTCACACATATCCAGACATTCTATTTAGGATCTCTGGGGTTCTTCTGTTTAGTTTTCTCTTGTCCCCTTCCCAATAGATCAATCTTCTTGGCACCATCAAGATTTTCATTCCCTGATACCAGAAATGCAATAAATTCCTTCCCCAGAGTTCTGGTCACTGCTGGCTTCATCTGGATAAGAGAGTTTACAAATGCAGGAGTTCTCCAGCTATTTTTTTTTTTTTCTCAGTCTTTGGGTTATACAAACAAAAGCAGTTTTTATTTTAATGCTATGCCATAGCCTAACATACACGTATTATACCACTATTTCTAAGTTTCATCAATAACAGAAATAAAGAAAACTATATTAATACAACAAAATTTCCCATTCTTATACACATAACATTCATTTTCATATTTGCAAAAAGCCAACAATATAAAATGTATCTATAACAGACAGCACCCACCAGTGTGTGGGAGAGGACTTTTACCCAGAATCAAAGGCTACAAGAGGAAATCTCCTGAAATAAAACATCCCAGCACTACCAGAATTCACCAAACATCAAAGAACTCAGCAGCACGAGGGTAGCCAGAGACACCAAGCTGTGAGCAGCTCTCACTGAATATTTTTTTATATTCACATCAGCCCAGCTTCCTGGGAGCTCCAGAAATCCACCTGCCACTACACAAGAGCAAAGCAGCACAAAACCTCCCCAGCCCACAACTGGAACAAACATTTGCAAGGCCTTATCTCTCAGTGCCTTTTTAAAAAATTAACCTTTTTGCTGGTTTTTTTTTTCCCAAAAGTCTCTTAGAAAGCTTCTCAGCTCGGTGTAACAGGTTGTTCAACACATCCAGCAAGAAGGATTGTTCTGTTCCTCGCTGCACACCACGCCCCTGAGCAGCAGGAGCAGCACACGGCTCCTCTGCCAGGGCTGCAGATGCTTCCAGAACAACCCCCGTGTTTCATTCCACCCTCACCCATCACAAACCCTTCATGTGAAGATCAAAGGGTCCATGGAATGGTCAGCAGTGCTACAGACATCCAAAACCAGAATGTGGAGGTGTGTCCTGCCTGCACCTAAAGGGGGCTTAGGTGCGAGGCAGAGGGAGAAGATGGAGATAGAACAAGAGGTGATGGTTTTAAACTGAAAAAGGAGGGATTTTTATGGGATATTGAGAAGGAATTTCTGGCTGGGAGGGTTGGGCAGGCCCTGGCACAGGTGCCCAGAGCAGCTGGGGCTGTCCCTGGATCCCTGGGAGTGTCCCAGGCCAGGCTGGATGGGGCTTGGAGCAGCCTGGGATGGTGGAAGTGTCCCTGCCATGGCTGGGGGTTTGGAATGGGATGATCCCTTCCAACCCAACCCATTCCATCATTCTGTATCAAACATACCCAGAATGGAGAACTCCCTAATCCCACTGGAACTACAAAACATTGTCTCTCCTCAGCTTTGGAAAAGGAAAACCAAGAAGGAAACTGCAGGCAGCAGCAGTGATTTTACCAAATTACAGCAGATTAAGGAATGTTGTCTGCAGTGCCAGCTCGGGCCCTACTGTGGGCAAACAGGAGAAAAGTTTGCATTTCCCATCTCCTTGGGAAGATGTGGCAGTGGCAGGCTGCCACAGCTTCAAAGCCAAACAGCTCCAGGAGAATTCCCATCCATCTCTGACATTTTATTATAAAAAACCACAAAAATTCATGAGACTGGAATCTCCTTGTGTTTCCAAGGCTGATGCCTGCCAGGTTTCATAACTGAAGTGCCCGAGCTGCCCATTAATATCTCCTCACCTACACCAGGTCACAACCTCCTCCTGTGGCCCTGTCCTGGAGGATGGAGGGGATTATCCCATGGGGATGAGGGGGTGGGCAGGGAGCTGCAGGTCTCAGGGACATCACTGAGCACCTAAAAACCACCTAACAAGGATTTGATGGGAAAGGATCCATGCAGAGATCAGTGGGTGCTCTTGGAGTTGAGCTTTGCTTGGTGCTTGTGAAGAGCATTTTACGATGTCCCTGTGTCCCACTGATCTGTGCTGCTTCACCCTAACTCACAAGTACCCCAGTCTTGACCTAAAAGTACAATTTGATTTATTTAATTCCTGGCTTTTCAGGTTGGAAACTTATTATTGCAGTAGATTTTGCATGGATGCTTTGAAGGAAAAAAGGAAAAAAAAAAATACTGAAGCTCAACAGAATACAGGCTGGCAGCAGGACCAGGACACTGGATTAAAAGCTCTGAAAATATATGTTATAGGTTTAATAAGCTGTGTATTTCAGGGGAAGTGTTTCAGATGTGCAGGAACACGATCCAGGCATTCCTCATGTCCCCAACAACCATTCCCACCAAAGGTGATGAACACTGTAAGATGAATCCACCCCTCAGCAAACTCACATCTCCTCTGCTCGGTGGTGGTTTTTTTAGGAGCTGACAGAGAGTAGGATTGGATTTTGGGATATTGGGCAGGAATTCCTGGCTGGGAGGGTTGGGCAGGCCCTGGCACAGGGTGCCCAGAGCAGCTGTGGCTGTCCCTGGATCCCTGGAAGTGCCCAAGACCAGGCTGGATGGGGCTTGGAGCAGCCTGGGATGGAGGAAGGTGTCCCTGCCATGGCACAGGGAGATGGGATGAGACATAAATCCTTTCCAATCTGGGATTCTAGGATTTTGCTGTTGCCTTTTCCATATCAATTTTGGGACAATAATGATACAGCAGATGCTTCCTCGCTCTTTTTAAGCAAAAGGATTACGACTTTTGTCTTTTCAATGATGCCAGACAGCAACACAAGCAGTGTCTGAGGAACACATTAAAAACCAAACAATATTTTCCACTGCACAAATACAGCAGGTTTAAAGCCTCAACCATCAGCTGATTTCCCTGTGAATTCACAAGAGCAAAACCATGGATGTGGATCAGGAGGAGGAAGGTAAAAAAGGCATTTACACCCTGTGCAGACACAGGAGTGCTGCTGCTGCTGGGTTAGAAATCACTGAGCTTCCCTGCTTGTTTTCTGGAACCTCCTGCTACTGAACCAGCTGCTCCTTGCACATCTGAAACATTTGTGAGCTACACCAAACAATTCTCCTCCTTTCTTTACACACAAGAACCTCCCCGAGCTCCTGCCCATGGCAGGATCCATCTGAATCCTCAGATTCCCCTGCTGAGGACAGAGGCAAAACTGGCCAGGCCTTAAGTGACCCACTGTCTGACAGCTGAATATTTCCAGTTTTGCTGTTTTGGAGCCTGCAGAGTGAGGAATTACAGCTCCTGGCTGTGCTGCTGTAGCAGGGGACAACCTGAGCCTGCACTGCAGGGTAATGAGCACTGTAAGACAACCCTGGCACGGGGTTGTGCTCAGGTTGGGTTTTCCTTCCCCTCCTTCTTCCAGCTAAAAAGCTTTTCCAGTAGCCAGGGCTGGTCAGCAGCACAGAGAGGAGATGCTTTGTTTAGTGTCAAAATACATAAACCATAGAATCAGAATTCCAGGGACACTTCCCACTGCTGCTCCCAGCCCTGTCCAGCCTGGCCTTGGGCACTGCCAGGGATCCAGGGACAGCCCCAGCAGCTCTGGGCTCCCTGTGCCATCCTCCCAGCCAGGAATTCCTTCCCAAAATCCAATTTAAACCTACTCTCTCTCACTTTGAACCACTTCCCCATGTCCCATCTTTCCAGGCTCCTAGCTGAAGTCCCTCTACAGCTTTTTTGTTGTGTTCTAAACTAGAGGGCATCCTCTGCTACAAAAGTTAATGAACTCAAAATCACTGCACACAACATGAAGAGTTAGAATCAATTCAAACCAAATCCATTCAAAATATGAGCATATTCCAGTTTTCAGAGCATCTGTTACCTGAAAGTTTTATGTGGAAAAGGCCAGATTTGCAAGAATGAAGCAATATCTGTGTCCTGAGATACCAAAACTACTAAAATATTAAACTCCTGATTACACACTGACTTTGTCAGGACCCCACAGTGATCCCAGCTGGGCAAAGTCACTCATGGAACATTCCAGATTCTCCTGGTAAATTCAGGAGAAGCCTCAAAACATGACTTGACCTCCCCTGTGTGTGAACAGAGCCCAACACCTGACAGAACTCACACCTCAGCTTAGGCAGAGCTTTGTTAGGTCAGCTCTGAGCAATCCTCAGCACAACCAAACTCTCTCCACCCCAGAAAAGAAGAATTTGGGCACTACCAGGGTTCAGGAGAACCAGAGAAAACCAAAATTCTCCTGTTATTTCAGATTTGCAGCTAAATCAGAGCAGATTTGTTCTGGGAGGTGGAAGCAGAAAGCGATACCTGTACCTGGGGAAAGGGGAGATGGCAGATAAAGGTCAGGGCAGTGCAGTTAGATAGGGTTAAGGTCATTAACATTTAGTTCTTCGTTTCTTAGCTCACAGATCACATTTCCAAGGCATAAAGACACTCACCTTACCCAAGCTTTTCAGACTCAGATTGAAAAACAAACCCACCAGCAAAAAAAAAAAAGTCCATTTATAAGGGGTAAGTTTCCCTTTGTTAATTTTATTGGAAAACCAACCAGGCAGAGTAAGACTCAAAGCCATCCTGTGGATAAATTCTTGCACTGAGCTGGAACATATTCATTTATTCTGCATCAAAACTGTGGCTTTTAGGGATTTTTAAGCAGTGTCACTTCTTAGCAAATTCAAGGCAACAGTGGCAAGCCCTAAAATCACCTGATAGATCCTTCAGATGTTTATTTACAACTGCAGTAGAGGAATGAAGAAAAAAGTTTCTAAAGCCAACAAAAAATAACTGGAACAGAAGATGAGCAGTCACTTCCCCTTATGCAACTGCCTGAAAAAACAGATTTGTTCAATTCAGCGTGAAAAACTGGGCTGGAGTCTGAGTAGCCACCATCAGCTGCTGACAGGTTACAACAAGGTGCAGACAGCTGTGTAAAACCAGAACCCAGGAGGAAATTGCTACAGGATCTGAGACAGCACAGGGGAGTGAGGAGTTGGGCACATCCAGACCCCAAACACAGCAGGGGCTGCCACTGTCACCCCCTCCCCAAAGCTGCAGGGAGCTGCTCAACAGCACTTCCCACAGCTTTTTAAATGGATTTCTGGTTAAAGTCATGGCAGGAGCAGCACCACGAGTGGAGGGCATGAGAATCCCAGAATTCAGATTGGGAAAGATCTCCAAGGTTACCCAGTGCCCAATCCCCACCTTGTCCCCAGCCCAGAGCCCTGAGTGCCTCCTCCAGGAATTCCCTGGACACCCCCAGGGATGGACATTCCAAACCTCCCTGGGCACTTCCAAGGCCTGAGCTCCCTTTCCATGGGGAAATTCCTGCTGCTGTCCCCCCTGAGCCTGCCTGGCCCAGCCTGAGGCTGTTCCCTCTCCTGTCCCTTGCTCACTACAACCTCCTCCCAAGTAGTTGTAAGGTCCCCCCTGAGAGCTGTGCACTTTTACTTTGCTGCATTTTTGAAGGTTCAGTCACAGTAAACAAACAATGAGCTGGATAAGAACTACAGGGAAAATAAAAACAGAAAGGAAAGATTCAGCATCCTCAAAGATTCCATCCCCACAAACCTTCTTATCCTGGGAAAGCAGAGGAGCAGCTCTCACCCTGCCTGTGTTATCAGAGCACTGACAGCCTAAGCCCAGGGAGCTGCTGCAAGTGTTTTTTCTCTGATCCTTGTTCTGTGCTTATCAAGGAAAGCGATTCCTGCTCTGAAAATGCAGCAGGACCAGCAGCAGTTTCCCCATCAAGATTGGAACCAGTACAACGTGTGTTACTTCACACCACAACCAAATAAATCAGCGTAGACTCGCCGCTCCAAACCCTCAAATAACGCCTTCAGAAATCAAAAGCTGCATTAATAAATACTGAATTATCACTGAATTAAAATCCTTCAGAGATACCTGTAAAATTAATTTCCGGCACTATACTTAATCCACTTAATTTCTATTTCTCACAGCAACTGGAATTCAGAAAGTTCTGTGGTTTAATGCACAGGTTCTTACTGCAAAGACCAATTAAAAAATAATTATACCATCCAGCTTTTAATCTGGACTTAAAAGTGTTCAGCTCAGACTCATTAAGGGGGAAAAAAAAAAGCAAAGCCCAGCTGTTCATATGTCCATGAACACTTTCACCTGTTCCTGGCTGAGCCACAAACACATTCCTGCCACTGAAAATTCATCCAGCTCCAAAGGAAAACCAGGAGTGCCGAGGCCATGGGGTGTGGAGAGGTTTGAGATCCACCTGCAGAGCTTCTCCAACCCTGGATCCAACAGCTCAGGAGGGACCTGGAGAGATCCAGAGAGATCCAGAGGAGGCCCCAGAGCTGCTCCAGGGCTGGAGCCAGGCTGGGAGAGCTGGGAATGTTCCCCTGGAGAGGAGAAGCTCCAGGGACACCTCAGAGCCCCTTGCAGGGCCTGAAGGGGCTCCAGGAGAGCTGGAGAGGGACTGGGGACAAGGGATGGAGGGACAGGACACAGGGAATGGCTCCCACTGCTTGGATGGGATATTGGGAATTGGGAATTCCTGGCTGGGATGGAATTCCCAGAGCAGCTGGGGCTGCCCCTGGATCCCTGGCAGTGCCCAAGGCCAGGCTGGATGGGGCTGGGACAGTGGAAGTGTCCCTGCCATGGCAGGGATGGCACTGGATGATCCCTAAATTCCCTTCCAGCCCAAACCAGTCTGGGATTCCAAGATCCAGCAAAGCTCCCTCACTGCTGCTCTGTCCCAACACTTCATTCACTACTCAAGGAATACTCCCAGGAGCTGGGAATGCAGTGACACTGCCTGCACACCACATCTGGCAGCTACTGAGGAAACAAAAACTGTGCCAAACTCTGCTCCAGAGCTCCCAGGAACTGGGGATTCCTGAGTCAGCCCCACCACGATGGATTTGGTCTCTCCTGCTGCACTCACGTGTAGGAGCTGTTACACCTCAAACTCTAATCCATTCTCCATCATTTTAAAGAGAAATTCCAAAGCCAAGGGAGACAAGTCTAACACACTGTCTCTCGTGCAGTTCTGTTATTTTCACGGGTCTCAGCATTTCTTTAGTTGGCAGAAATAAAAGATTTGTATTGGAGTTCCAGCAGACTCCAAACCTTCCGGCCTCCCCTCCACACAGACATTGCAATTTAAACTGGAACCAGCATGAGGCTCCCAGTGCCTCCAAGGACAACAAAAGCAGCTTATCAGGGTGAGAAACTGAAAGAACAATGAATAATACAACTTCTGGTGTTTCAAGCTGACTTAGAATGAAGCAAACTCCGTGTTTCTGGCACATCACTGAATTCCCACTCAGCAAGATCCCGGTGTCAACCCCCACAAGCATTTCACAAGTTGAATATTCAGGGTTTGCCCTTACTACAAGTAGTTTTCCCAATCAATTGCTTCTTTTAAAGCAACAATTCCATCATTTTAGAAACAGGTAGAAAGCACAGAAGGCACATTGAATCACCTTACTATGATTTAAAGGAATAACTTAAAATTATGAAGCCAAGAGCCAGTGATACATGATTTTTAATTTCCATCTTGCTTGGCTCCACCTCAAGATCTAAGAGATGTTTCTCAATGAAGATTGGAACCACATTTCTTCACTCTTCTGTAACTTTTCATTGGAGAGGTTTGGCTTGGAGGGACCTTCAGGATCATCCCAATCCAGCCCTGCCATGGCAGGGACATTTCCCACTGTCCCAGGTGCTCCCAGCCCTGTCCAGCCTGGCCTTGGGCACTTCCAGGGATCCAGGGACACCCAAAGCTTCTCTGGGCACCTGTGCCAGGACCTGCCCACCCTCCCAGCCAAGAATTTCCCCCAGTAAACAATTCAAATCTACCCTCCTTCAGTTTAAAGCTGTTCCTCCTTGTCCTGGCACTCCAAGCCCTTCATCAAGAATCCCTCTCCAGCTCTCTTGATGGACCTAAAATCAATGCAATTACCAGAAAAATAAATACAGCAAACCCACAATCCAAATTCTTGCTGATCTCACGAGAAGCTGGGGGTGGGATGGCCCAACACTCCCAGTTCCCCCAGCACGACCCCACAGCCCACACTGGGATCAGCAAACACAGAGCCCAGTTGGGCACCAGGATGAGCTCATTCCCAGCAGCAAACTCCATCAAAAAGCTTTTTGTTCCAAGCTGCTGTAGTTCAGTTTGCTTCGTTTTTGGATTAATTAGTAAAGATGTTTTACAGAAAGATCCACCTTATTATTCAGAAAATGTTCAGTACTTCCCCTCTCTTTTCTCTTACACTTCTACCTCTTTAGATTTAGAATATTTAGAAGACATTTTTAATTTTTTTAGGCAAATTATTAGAATCATGAGGGGATGAATTCTGGAGGGGTTGGGGAGGGGCTTTTTATTTTCTCTTTGGTGTTTTAAAGAAGAAATATCCTCAGGTTCTACTTTCAGGTCTGTCTATCCCCTTCTTAAGCAGGCATTTCAGGTTTTGACTTCTGTTTCAGGAATTCCTTCTGTGTTTCATAAAAGAAACTTTCTGGAATAAAACAAAATTCAGACTGTTCAGACTAATTCCAGACTGTTTTGGGTTGGAAGGGACATTAGGGATCATCCCAATCACACCTCCCACTGTCCCAGGGTTATCCAAACCCCATCCATCCTGGCCTTGGGCACTTCCAGGGATCCAGGGACAGCCCCAGCTGCTCTGGGAATTCCATCCCATCCAGGAATTCCTTTAAATATCCCACCTAACCCTTCCCTGTGCCAGCTGAAATGCAGAATTCAGATTTGCCACTGCACAGGGACATTCATTAAGAGCCAGGCCTCAGGAATGAAGGGGACACAAACCAAAAACCCTGCAGTGTTTAGGAATCAAAGAACCTCTGATTATATTCTGTGAAATGATCCTGCAGATCTCCCAGGCTGTCTGTTCCCTATTCACTTTCCAGAAGGAAGCTCAGATGCCTCAGAGAGTTTCAGCCTATGCTGGGTTTGTTTTTTCCTTCACCCCATCATGTGCTGCTTCCTTGGCCTCTGCAGCCTCAGCCAGACTGAATAAATGAGTCACTTAATTAACCCAGAATTTACACAAAGGACATGTGAGAGTAAAAGCTTTGAATCTGGTCAACCCCGTGAGCATCTTAAAACACTCATTTATTTTATTTTTTTTTCCAAAACTATGATTAAAAAATAAATTAACAGAATAACAGATTTTAGTAAAAACTTGCTTTGAGACAATCCATGTACAACTCCCAGATTAAAAACCTTAACATTTAAATTCCATAAAACACAGCTTACAACCCTGTTTAGTAGATGACACAACCCCCTTTTTTGATATTCTGCTTCTGAAAAGCCCAATATAAAATATTTCAGCTAGAAATCTCAGCTCCTGCACTTTGAGAGCTCAACAGCAAAACTCTCACAAGAGATAAGGAGGGGGAGGAGTGTTCAGTGTGAGCTGCAGGTGTGAAACCTTGTGCTGAGAGGACAAAGGTGGCAGTGCCAGGCACAGATAATGTTTTGTACTTGCCACTATTGAGATTTTAGCTTTATTTCCTCAGCACAGAGCGCTTGGCTTTGAGGAGGGAAAGGCATTTTCTGCTTCAAAGATGGAAAGAGTCTGAAAAAATCAAATTAAACAGCTGGGACTGGGGCACCAGCACAGAGCTGTGGGTGCTGTCCCAGCTGGAGGGAAGGGATGGGGCACCCACAGGGACCTGGCCAGCCTGGAGAGGTGGGGCTGTGCCAAGCTCAGCAGGGCAAGGTCCTGCACCTGAACAAGGTCAGCACAAAGCCAGGCTGGGAATGAAGGGATGGAGAGCAGCTCTGGGGGAAGGGCTGAGGGGTGCTGGGGGATGAGAAGCTCAACATTGCCTGGTCACAGACCCCCTGTGCCAATCCCAGCCCAGGAAATGGGGAATTCTGTCCCTCTGTGCCCTCAGGTGATTCCCCACCTGCAGAGCTGCCCCAGCCTTGGATCCAACAGCTCAGGAGGAACCTGGAGAGATCCAGAGGAGGTCC
>NC_031769.1:309715-311539 GCF_001522545.3 Parus major
CCTGGAGAGGAGAAGCTCCAGGGACACCTCAGAGCCTCTTGCAGGGCCTGAAGGGGCTCCAGGACAGGGCAGGGGTGGAACTGGACCATCTTTACCACCCAGCCCATGTGGATTCTGTGATCTGAAGCCCACACAGAGCTCTCACAGGCTGCAGCACAAACAAGGAGCCGTGGGGACACTGCCCACACTTCCCCACCACCCAAGAGCTAAAAACCAAAGGGATGAAAAAAGGACAAAACAGAAACCAAACCTGCCCTGCACAAACCCACATCCATGAACCTGTTGCCTGATCTGTTGTCATATATTCTGATTTAATATGCTGTAAATTGCAATAGTGTCCTGCTGACTTCCACATCACACTCACTGACTCACCTCACCCTCCTGCTCCACTGTTCATGCTGAATTATTTCCATTTATTCCTCTGATTTAGCTGCTTTTTTTTTTCCTTCTTACCCCTAATCCCACAAAAAAAAAAAGTTTAGGCTTGAATTGAAAGCATTAACAGGATTGCTGAAAGAAAACTACTTTGAAAAGCCTGTTATCAGTCAGTGAGTGCAGCTGGTGGATGCCCAGCCTCCCTTTGTAGTTGGAATTCTCTAATAAAGGAACATCTGAGCTTAATCCAAAGCTTCTGTTTCATAAATAATGAGATTCTACAATCATTCATTTGAAAACTAAACTAATTTAAGGACAAAATGCAGGTCCTCCAAGGCAGTTTGGAATTTTCCTTGCTTTGAAGGAAGGGTTAAAAATTCAGTATGGAAAATTATACTGCTCAAGGTGATCTGTGTTAAACAAGATATTCATCACCAGAGCCCCCCTGTTTCACTTCTGTCTTTCAGAGGATCATTTCCCAATCTATGTTTATATTTCACACCACAGTTTATAAATTAGGAACTCTTTTTTAAGTAATACAACTATTTAGAATAAAGCAGGGTGTTACACTTGTATAACCAGGATGCTCTGATGCATTTTAATTTAGATTAACAATTTTCATTACTCCTTGTGCTCCCCCCCACACACATTTGCAAAATTAGTTGGGCACAATGTTTAATTATTCAAATAGAGCTGAAAAAATAACTCCCACTGAAATTTTGATGAGGTGTTAAGGATCTGTAACCATCCATCCTGCTTCCCCCCCTCCTCAGGCAATAAACTGACATCTCTTAATTAAAAAACGAGCAAAGTTACTGAATAGCACAAATAGCTACACTAAAAATACACAAAAATAACACACTTGAATTCTTCATGGATTTTAAGAGCAAACTTTGTGCTACATAATTTCTTGTTGAGTTCACATTCAACCCTTTGATTACATCAGCACCTCAAAATGATCCTGGAAGAAGTGAAGCTTGCCAGGGAATTTCACTGGGGAAACCTAACAGGCACAGTCAGCATATCTGCCTGCTGAAAAATTATTCTACAGATAAATTACATACTAGAAAAAATAAACATAGCCCAGACTAGCCAGAAAACCAGATTAATTTTGATGAATCGTGGGCATTTTCCCTGTTTCTGTAGGCACATCCCAGCCCAGGGAAATCAAGATTCCAATTTAAACCCACAGGGAGCTCAGACTTGCAGGAGCAGTGTCTGGAGGGAGTGTGGGGTTTGTGAAGTGCTGGGTTTGAACTCCAAGGGCAGGAATTAGGAAAGCTCAGTGAGTTCAGTGACTCCCTGCCAGAATGCAGCTGCATTCCCTGGGAATTTGTATTCCTGACTCCCAAAAACCCCAGCTGAGGAGCAGCAAAGTGCTTTGGAAACTTCCTTTTTTACCCCACCAACAGCATAAAAAGAGGGGAAAGGGGAAAGGGGAAAGGGGAA
>NC_031769.1:312109-322686 GCF_001522545.3 Parus major
TTAATTCATTCCCTGGTCTGGCATTGCTGGGGACACACAGAGATAAAGCCAGATGCACAAATTCAGAAATAATTTCTACTCATGGCTTCAAATCCAACAGCCAAAGCCAGCACAGCTCTTGGAGGGTCAGACTTGGAGACTTCTGGTGCTGGGGAGCAGCTTGTGGAGGAGATAAAACCAGTTTGGGAAGAGTTAAATCCTCCAAGAGGAATCCTAGATGTGCACTGGACAGCTCTGTGCTCACCAGAACCTTCCTTCCACTGCTCTGCCCTGGTCACTCCCTTACTTAATTCCTTAAATGTGTTCCTCTCACTTTCCCAAGGAGACTCGAGTTACCATTGCCCTCCTGAGTGAGTTTTCTATTCCCCTGTCTAACAGTCAGTCACTAAAATAACTTCTCTATTCTCCCAGTGTCACTTTTGGAGTATTTCCTTCTCTCATTATATAACCACGGAGCTCTGCTTTAAAAGGGAATCTCCTTTTATCACAGGAAGTCAAACCCCAAGGGGAAAAAACATCAGGTCTGTGGTATGTTTAAACAAGACACCATCAGCTGATGCCAGCCAGAGTCAGGATTTCTGGGATCAGTGTTAAATTCTGTGCTCCCATCACCCCTCCAACAGCCTTTTTAAAATGTCTTTGTAGCAAAAAAAGAAACCCACCCTACACTGAACAAATTCAGCTGGTCTTAAACAGGATCTGAGAAAACAAAAAAGGAGAAAAAAAGCAGGGGGGAGTTTTGGAGAGAGGGCAGAGCAGCAGGAAAGGGGGAGCACAAGGAAACCTGGGCCACAAACACAGCTCAGGACAATGAAGGAAAAAATGAAAACTGATGTTTTAGAGCTGAAGGCTTTGCACTCATCCAGCAGCACCTTGTTATAAGTGAAGACCTCCAAGAGAATGATTTATTGCATTTATCAGATATAAAACTCAGTGACACCAAGAAGACTGATCTGTTGGGAAAGAGGCAAGGTAAAAACTAAACAAAGAAACATCAAAAAAAATTTAAGAATGTCTGAATATGTATAAAAATTTATGCATATTTAGTAGGGTTCTGTTTTTAAGGGACAATGCTTTGTTAGTAAGGTGAATGCAGAGACACCTGTCTGTACCTGTATATTTTATCTCCTAATTGTCTTTCTATTAAACTTTTAAATTCTATTAAAATATGTGAGCCTCATTTTTGACAAGCTGAAGGGACCCCAGAGCAGGGCAGGGCTGTCCCTGCCCAGCAGAGCCCAAGAGGAAAGGTGTTCTCACCTGGAACCTTCCAAAGCTTCCTGCAGCTTGGAGCTGCCAGGACTTTCCTTCATGTTCCCCAACACCTCCAAATTCACCTTAATTCTTTCCAGGAGAAGGAAATCCCACAGAAGCTGTCAGCTAAGGGACACAATACACCAAAATAATACAGAACCCCACGAGTGGAAGAGTTTTTTACAGTTTTAAGAACCAGACAATGACTGATGCAGCGAAAGAATTTTGGAAAGTTGATAATGATAAAGTTTTTTCCACACCATTAACACCCAGAGGTCTCAAATGTGCAGCTTTTGGGATAAATTTGGGTTTCAGCCAGACAATGCCATGCAACACTGCTCTACATTCATATATAGAGCTGTTAAATCCTGGTAAAACCACCACTGCTTTTAAGGGAAAATACAAGCAAATTATAGCATCTCTCCTTAAAAGTGAATTGCCCAAGCTGAAAATAGTTTGGAGCAAAAGCAAATCAGCTCGAGTCACATCAAACCAGTGCTAATGCAGATATACATCCCTATAAATCCAGTCATTCACCAATTACACCCATGCAAGCTCCTAAGAGGGTCACTTCAGGACAAATATGTAATCCCAATGTGACACTTGATCCTATTGCCCTACATGCTCTGTCCAAATCCCAATGCAAAAAAAAAAAGTACATTTTACCTAAAAAAAAACCACAACAGTTAAAGAAAATCCAGCCCTCAGAACATGAGATGGAAATATCCTTTAATTCTCATGTCGTAAATGCTTAAATAGGTTAAAATACAGCCTAAGGAAAAATAATATGTATGCTTTAAGCATGAAGATATCCTGGAAAAATTAACCCTGTGGAATACATACACTGTAGTTTCATATATAAATGCAAATTTGTGTTATCAAACATGGCTTGAGGCACCCACAGCCCCCATCAGGGTGGTGTTACAGGACATGTACACGGTGTGCCAGCCCCACAGCATCCCAAAAGCATTTAATCCTCAGGGATGTGCTGAGGGTGTGCCCCACTGTCCTGGACAGCTGTGCCCATGGAGGTGGAACCAATTTCCACTCTGGGAGTCACATCCTGCAAACCTGGGCAGGAGCAGATACTCAAATCACCCAGAGCTGCTGAGTAAATGTTCCCAGAATCCAGAGCTCTGGGGTGGTTTGGGCTGGAAGTGCCACCCCTGCCATGGCAGGGACATCTCCCACTGTCCCAGGGTTATCCAAGCCCCAATGTCCAGCCTGGCCCTGGGTACTTCTAGCCCCAGCTGCTCTGAGAATTCCATCCCAGCCAGGAATTCCCAATTCCCAATATCCCATCCAAGCAGTGGGAGCCATTCCCTGTGTCCTGTCCCTCCATCCCTTGTCCCCAGTCCCTCTCCAGCTCTCCTGGAGCCCCTTCAGGCCCTGCAAGGCCACACTGAGGTCACCCCAAAGCTTCTCCTCTCCAGGCTGAACAATCCCAGCTCTCCCAGCAGAGCTGCTCCATCCCTGGGATCATCCTGGTTCTCCTCTGGATCTCTCCAGCAGCTCCAGCTCCTTCCCATGCTGGATCCAGGGCTGGGGCTGCACTCAGAGCTCTGGAACCAACACTTCTGAGGCTGTGGATCCCCAACATCCCACTGGGAATCCAGCAGCAGGCCATCAGCCCAGATATTGCATTTACTGCTGCTTATTTAAATCCACAGCTCCTGCTAAGTGAGAAGTTTGAATGATCCACCCATGAACATCCAGAACCCTTTTGCTAATTGCTCTGATTTATGACTTAAAACAGAAACGATTCACTCCCACCACAAGAGCCCAAAGGAAGGAAGAGAGGGTGACTCAGTTCTTTGTCTCATTCTTCAACTCCCCTGTCTGCAGAGCCTCTGCTGGAGCTGCTTGGGGATTTTTGTCTTTGCTCTCCCAGTTTAGAAATTTCCCATTACCTAATTAACAGCAGTGAAATTATCCATGGACAGCAGAAAAACTTCTCAAAACCAGTGCAGATAAGCAAAGGAGCAATTTTAACAAGGCACTGCACTTAATAAAGCTGCAACAGTGGCTGAAATTTGGAGGTTAAACACAAAAAAGCCACCAAGAGCAATCCACCCCTTCAACAACACCAAAATCCCCCATTCCTGGAAGTGTCCCAGGCCAGGCTGGATGGGGCTTGGAGCACCCTGGGATAGTGAAGGTGTCCCTGTCCATGGCAAGGGCTGGAATGAGATGATCTTTCAACCCACACCATTCTGGGATTCTAGGAAAAATTAACATTCCAAATTGAGTGTTGTTGTGTTAACACCATTTCAGTGCACCAGAAAGGGAACCTGTGTGCAGAGAGCAATGAGGGTACAGGCAGAAATCAAGCACTTGGAATTGCTACAATCAGCACCAACAACCACATTTAAAAACACTTCCTTTAAGCTGTTGTTTAAATTGGGTTTTCCTCAGTATTTCCAACAGCATTTCACATCCAACATCGCTGCTGATTTCACATCATTGCTGATTTTCTCCTCTGGTGTGGATCAAGCTGCACCCAGCCCCAGGGGAAGCTGTCCCTGGTAGATGTCACCACCAGGAGCATCTCCCAGGCCATGGGGCCTTCAGCCTAACCCAGGGACCACCTTCCAGCAGAGCCAGCCTGGTCCTCTCAGCCTGCCTGAAACCCAGGCCCAGCTCAACTTCTGAGAATCATGTGCTTAAAAATGCCCAGGGCTTCCCAGAGGGGATTACAGAAAACTGTCAGTGAAACACAACATTCAGATTTCCACTTGCATCCTGCTCACAGCAGTTCCAAGGGCTTAATTCCTGCCCTCTCCTCACTGCTGTCTGCACTCAGGTTTCCTTTCTGAGGAGCTGAAATGGAGTGAACAGCAAACACAACGACACTGAATTTGGATTTGGGGGCTGGAGCATCTCCCACATGAGGGGAGACTGTGGGAGAAATCCCCCCACGGGATGCAGGGGTCCTTCCTGCCCTGCCCAGCTTTTCCACCATCCCAAGAACCTGCTCCAAAGGACACCCACCCTTTCCTCTGGAGATGAACTCTGTGGAGATGAGCCAGTGCTGACAGCAGTGCCAGGCCACAGAGCAGAAGGCAGCAAGCTGGAGTTGAGCAGGAGGAAGAGCCTGGAACAGCTGCCCAGGGGGACCTGGAGTCTCTGGACACATCCCTGTGTCACCTGCTGCAGCTCACCCTGCCCTGGGGGATCTCCTTCCAACCCAAATCATTCTGGGATCCAGCTGTGCCTGGCAGCCTGAGCCTTTCCAATGAGAGCCAGCCAAGGATTCTTCACCCCAAACTCTTCCTCACCCCACTGAGAGCATTTCCCCATCACAGTTTCCCCAGCAAAGGCAGTGTGAGGAATGCTGGGCATCCCCTGCTCCAAGCAGTTGTTTCTACTTCCCTTTTAACAGAATTGATGCAGCTTCTAAAATTAGTTGTAGAAATCCCACCTGAGCACCGACCCATTTCTCACCGCCCCATTTCACTGCACTGAACTTCTGCCACAACAAACTGATAGAAAGCATGAAGTGGAGGAGGGCTGGGACCTCAAACGAGTTTTGTTAGGGAAAATAAAGTCATAATATGGAAACAAACCCTCAGTATCAACTCCTGGAAGGACAAACTGCCAGAGTATCTCCAGCCAAGAGCCAACACATCACAGTCCCTGCAAGAATTGAGTGGGAGGCAGGAGAAATGAGAGCAGGTAAAAGCACCTGGGTGTTTCTCAGCTCCTTCCAGAGGATTTTAAGCACTTCACAAACATCATTTAAGTTACCTGGAGATATTTGCCCCAATCCTCAGTGTGAGAGCTGAGGGTTTCCACTCACAAGAATGAACTGAGCTCTGGCACTTCAGGAGTCACAACTCCAGAATATGTAAACACACTTTGAAACTGCTCTGATAAATGCTCCCATAGTTTTACTTTGTTTAGAGCAAGTGTCAACACCCTAAATTCAGCTGAAAAACAGCTTTTGGGGATGATGTAGCTCTAATACAATTTTACAAAAGACAATGACTCACTCCCAGGCGGGAATGTGTTGGAAGTGTATGACCTAATGCTCAGAGACGTTTGCTTTTCCAAAAAGCTCCAGTCTGAATAACAGTATCTCCCCAACCAGTGAAGTTTTTAAAAAAGAGAGTTTTTGCACACAGGAATTTACACAATTATCTATTTTTTTTTTTGTTTTTTTTCTGCTTCTAGTCAAAATCCAAGCAGCTGATCTGCAGTTTCCCTAACCTCAATTTCAGCCTTGTCTTTCTCTATCATCCCAGCCCTGGACTTGTTCTCCAGCCCATGCAGCTCTGGTTGTTGGAGGCCAGAGGAGCCGTGCCCCAAGGTGTCACCAGCACAGGGAGCTCCTGAGCACACAGGGATGGAGATGTTCAAATCCCAGCCTTAGGACACACCAGACATGGGACACCAGCAAGACGAGCCTACTCCATTCTCAACTGGCTTCCCCACAGTCCTGCTGAGGCTCCTCCAGCTGTGAAGGGCTGATTTTCCAGATGTTCTGTTCAGCCAGCAGCTGGGGAGCTTTCTGAGGAGCTTTGTTCCAGCACAAAGCCCAGAATCCTGGGATCCATCTACGATTCCCAGCCTCGCTGCTGCTCGTACTTGCAAACGCCCTGGATAAAAAGGGGTGAGGTGTAGGAGGAAAATGGGAGTGAGTGACACAGGCTAATCAGGATTTTAATCATGCTAATGGATGTGATTAACTGCATACTTCTCCCAGAAGCCTCCTGTAGCTCCTTGGAGTAGCCTGATAGCCAGCACGCAGCCGGGGCAAACACATCCCACGTTAATCCGCAGTTACACCGCGAGTGTCACGTCACCTCCTCAGAGATACACCTGGTGCTTTCAACCTTCCTCCCACCCACACAGCCACTCTTCCAACACTCATTTTGGGCAGGGGACAGCCTCCAGCACGGTGTTTGGCTGTGCTCAACTCTCTTCATAAGGGGAGTTACAGCTCCAAGAGGCTGGAAATCCAACCTTGGCAAAGGAAAGTTAATCCAGGGCCTACTGCATTACACAAACCTCCCTCGATAATGCAACTACAACTATTGTTCTTGTTTGCCAGTTTTGTTCAAATCACAGGGACACTGAGAGCTTTATCTCAGTGCTGGTATCTTGCTACTCCCTGGAGGAACTACCAATTCAGCAGTTGCCACTCTACCCGAGAAAAGTTCCGAGAGGCAGGGAGTGAAATAAGGGAAGGATTAAAAGAGCAGCAAGGAGCAGCTTTTTCTAAGAGCCAGGGAAGAAATCAGCCCCTTCCCTTCCTGTCTCCAGAATAAATAACCCAGCACTTTCCCACCTTGCAGCAGACATTTCCAGGGAACAAAGTGCATTATGGAGCTGGAATACACCATCATTTACATGTACAGCAATTTTATCCAGGGAGTAACCTACACTTGCCATTAACTCAGTGTCTCCTGTGTTTTCTACAGCAATAACTATAAGTTTTGCTTCTCCAGCATTCCAAAATATGGGCTCTTACAGCAACAAACAAAAATGAGTAAGTCACTCAGACTGATCTTGTTTGGGACAAATTCTCGACACAGTCCTGATGTAATTTTTAAGAGCATCACACCGATGCCTGTTCGTAATCCTCCAGAGTCAGACTTCCCAATAATTTTAAATAAATTTAAATATTTAAACATTTCTAACATAATATTAAGAAGCCTCCCCATGAGCAACACAGGGCACCAGTGTGAGCCACAAGTATTTCATTCTTCCCATTACCAAGTTCAAATCTGCATAACATCTACAGCAACTGATTTCACTGACCTTTTCTTCCCACGAGAAATTCCTTCCCATGTGCGGAACACTAAGCCATGGAATTGGTTTCTGAGCTGTAGGAGGAGAAATCCCCCCACGGGATGCAGGAGTCCTACCTGCTCTGCCCAGCCCAGCTTTTCCACCATCTCCCAAGAACCTGCTCCAAAGGACATCCACCCTTTCCTCTGGAGATCAACTCTGTGGAGAGCTGGCAGCTCAAGGTCTGAGCTCTCTGCCACCCTCCCATGTGCTGTAATCACAGACCCCTGGTTTCTCTGATCTACAGCTGACTATAATTTCATTTGCCTTCAAGGAGGAAAAAAAAAAGCCAGCACAGAAATAATCTGTTCAATTGATGTTACAGCACGAGGAAGCTGTGAACACAGACATTTGACTAAGCAAGAGATTTGTCTTTTTATTTGGGACAGGAAGCACAAACTCGGAGTTCCAGGAAATAACTCAGCCTTTCAGAGCACTATCAGCTACTCCAATTTGCCTTTGAAACTCCACAAGTACCTACACAAATTATAATTTTGTAGTCTGCAATCTGACTCGCAACAACACAATGAGTAACACGCCCTGAACTCTTCATTCTCAGCGGAGGAGACTGGAATTTTATCTTCCAATCTATGTCTGGCCTAGCAAAATAAATTATTTGGGGTTTTTCTGGACCAAATCAAGGTATAGTCACACATTATTTCGCTTTCAAGTAACCATCACTTTCATTTGAATTGCAATTAGCTTGAACTCACCCTGACAGGCCTAAACCCTGTCTGACCAGTGGCTCCCTGAGTCATAAGTTTGGTGTGGGTCAGAATTTGGAAGCAGAGAGACAAAAAACACTCTGAGTACTGAGTGATGGAGACATCACTGGCTCAGCAACCAGCAGGTGAGTTTAAGCCTGAGGTACATGAGAACAAGAACATGCAGTGGAACAAACCAGACCTGAACTCTGCAAGAACTCAGAGCTCTGACTGAATGGTTCAGATTCATTTATTTCTAGGGAAGAGAGGCAACCACTAAAATACTACAGGGGTTGGGACCTCAAATATAATTACAGCTCCATTCTCTGAAATTACAGCTGTGTCAGCCCTTTTACCAGCAGGAATACGTAATTCATTTGGTTCAACTGAGCACTCATCAGACTTCACATAACGAGCTTAAGGCTGGAAATCCAGTCCTGCCCCAGCCTCCACTCAGCCTCACCTTCTGACCCTCCAAAACCCCAGTTTGCTTCTGTTCTCGCTGTTGCTCAGGCTGTTGGAGGTGAGGGGGTGTTTAATATCATCACAGAACAGTTTAGGCAATCCTCTGCTAATTAAAACCTTGACTCAAACTGCCTGCTGTCCCTGGGAGGGAACAAATGAGCGCACTGAACCCCAGTACTTCAGAATTAGTACTTCCACCTGTAAATGACACTTAACCAGCACACCCTGCTCCCAGAGTAAGCCCAGCTTGGTTCCAGCAGTGTCTGGGAGCCTGTGCTGTGATTATCCACCCCACTGCTCACCCAAACAGAGCTGCACTGATCATTTACCAGCACTCACAACCTTCAAAGCTCCCCACAGACAAACTAGGCAAGTTGTCACAGCAGATCTGCTGCCAGGGTGAGGTGCTGCAGCCAGCAGAGCACAGCCCTGGTGTCCCACAGTGTCCCCCCATGCTGGGAACCCACCTGGGACCAGTGGCCAGGTGGGGACAGTGCCTGGCACAGCCCTGGCTTTGGAGGAACAAGCTGATAAAGTCAGGATCCGCTGCCATAAGCACCCTCCAGCAGCCTCCCCGTTTGTTCTTTAAGGACAGGAGTGACATAATCCTCTCCTAATATCAGCTGAGGGCTCGGGGGGAACCAGGGGTGACCCACAAACTGTACCCATGGTAACACCGGGCTCTAGCTGAACTCCCCGGGCTGGCATCTTCAAACCACTGACACTTCTTTGTATTATCTGATCTTTCCCTGATGTCATTTCTGTAGAGACACATAAAAACAGATTTAATAATATCCACGGCCTTCAGCTTCAGAGTCAACAATCACAGTCACAAACAGATCAGCTATTCTGCCTTCAAGCTTATTATTTGTCACTAACATGTAATTATTACCAAACAAAACAAAAGGCACAGGATATTGCTGCTCTTGCAACAGCAAGTAAGTTAAGCTCTTTTTCACACTGAAAAAGCCCATCTCTTCTGATGCAAGAAGGCACAAAAGAATAAAAAATTACAAACTTTAAAAGAGCCCATGAATCCTCCCTCCAAAAATGCATCTGGAAGGATAATCAGAAATGTCATCGGTTCTCACAAAGAAAAACAAACAAAAACCCATGGCCTGTCCAGCCAGTGTCACCTTTATCATAACTGTATTGTCAACCTGAATAATTCTGAGTTACAATTTCTCTTTCTCAAATAAAGGAGGAGTTCATCAAGCTGCAACAGCACTTTATAGACACAATACCAGATGGGACATCAGGCCCTGGCAAGGAGAAAAGAGGGTTTAGAGTTGTAAAACTCCAGTGCAGCCCTGTCTTCAGTTTACAAAATGAAGCTACAGCAGCATCACACGCAGAGCAGGAGGAGGCCCTGAGCAAGGCTTGTTACTCCACACTGAAACGCTGAGCAGGACTTAGATGGCTGTTGTATTATTCAAGAAGCTTTTTCAGCTGGAATTGTAAACTGGGAAGAACATGGTTCACTGAATAGATTATTCCAGCCTTAAAAATAAATAAAAAACTTTTTTAAAAACTCTAAAATCTATGGGTTAATCTGCTCAACCCATACAGGAATCAGGGGAAGGAAATAAGTGAGGGAACAACCAAGTAAGAGGGATCAAGAACCACGTAAAGAAAAGAGAACTAAACATCGAAATTCAGGTTCAGTATGTTCACAGACCAGGCTTTTAACACTCCCCTCTAAGAGAAGAAGAGCGTACAACACTCATACTACCACGATCCACTTCGATGCAGCTTTTGGCAGCAGAACAGCATCTGCAGAACCCAAAACTTCACCGCCTTGAGCTTAAATTTAACATCAACCCTGCATGACGAACATTGTTTAACTGTTGTACCTTACAGCCCGGCCGTGCTGTGCGAGAGGAGTTTGCTCATCCCGAAAGCGGGCCCGCATTTGTGGCTGGGCTGTGCTGCGATGACTGAGCAGAGGCCTGGAGCCTGGCGCATCCCCTGCTCGCCACACCCAGCGCTCCGAGCCGAGCTCTGCCCATGCTCATCCTCATCCCGCTGCGAGCCGCTGCCGTCCTTATAAAGCCGGGAATACGAGGGAGCCGAAGGAAGCGGAGCGGGGAAGGAAGAAAAGGCGGCACGAAAAGTTTCGAGCCGTCCCAAGGAGAAGTGCGGAAAGGCTGCGCGGCCCTTGAGCGAAAGCCGCGGGTGGCCGTGTCCGGGACGGCCGGACCCGAAGGGACCCTGCGGGAGCAAGGCCGGGGAACGCCGGGAGCCCCCTCAGAGCCGCGGACCCACCCAGCCCCTGCCCCGAGCAACAAAGCCGCGCCCGGCAGCGCCCGCTGCCTCCGCCGGCTCCCCCGGGAGATGCTCGGGGATGCTGCGGCCGCTCCC
>NC_031769.1:323409-336226 GCF_001522545.3 Parus major
AGAAAGGAGGTGAGGGCAGAAAGGAGGTGAGGGCAGAAAGGAGGTGAGGGCAGAGGGCAGAGAGGGGCTGAGGGGAGGAAGGAGCTGAGGGGATGGGGCTGAGGGGAGATGGAGGTTGAGGGGAGGAAGGAGCTGAGGGGAGACCGAGGCTGAGGGGAGAAGGGAGAGGGGAACTGAGGGGAAGAGAGGGGCTGAGGGAACGGAGCTGAGGGGAGACAGAGGCTGAGGGGACGCGGCCGAAGGGACGAGGCTTAGGGGATGAAGGAGATCCCATGCTTTGGGAAAGCTGAGGTGAGGCAGCAAAGGACGATATTTAAAGGGGGAGAGAAACCCTGCGAGCGTGTGCACGCCTGTGTGGCACGGAACTCGTGGCTGTGGAGGAGCTGGAAGGAGTCTGGTGATAAAGCAGTGCCCAGGGACAGATGGAGCGCCCAGCCGCCCCTCCAGGTGGCCAAACAGCAGGGACCACTCGTGCTGCTGCTCTTAATCCTCCGTGGCCCTTCTGGCCCAGAAAGGCAGCTCTCTGTGCAGGCAGGAGGGCAGGAGGAGAGCAGGAAAACAGGATAAAGGGATGAAGTGTAGATAGCAGGATGGTGAGGGATGAAAGGACATGTTTTTACAGCAGGCACAGCTGTGGAATCACAGACTGGCTTGGGTTGGAATGGACCTTAAAAGGATCATCCCTGCCATGGACAGGACATGTTCCACTGTCCCAGGTGCTCCAAGCTTTGTCCAGCCTGGCCTTGGGCACTGCCAGGGATCCAGGGGCAGCCACAGCCGCTCTGGGCACCTGTGCCAGCGCCTCCTCACTCTCACAGCCAAGAATTCCTCCCTAATAAACATTCTAAATCTACCCTCCTTAAGTTTACAGCCATTCCCTGTATCCTCTCCCTCCATCCCTTATCCAAAGTCGCTCTCCAGCTTTCCTGGAGCCCCTTTAGGTGCTGGAACTCCTTGACCCCCGAGCGTCCCTCTTGTCACTGCTCAGCACTTGGACACCAAGCCAGTGACCACAAGTCTGAGTGTGACCATCCAGCCTCTTCCTTATCCACCAAGAGCTCCATCCATGACATCCCCGGCTCTCCAGTCCAGAGACAAGGATCTTCTGAGCTGAACATCTTGCACAAGTCCAGGTGGGTGACACCGGTCACTGTTCCCTCATCCACCATCACTGTAACCTCAGTTTGCCCTCAGTGAAACCATTCCCCGTGGCTGAAGCTCCCTGAGACAAGTGTGAGGGGACATTGGGTTGGTGTGGTGACAGCAGCCCTGCAGGAGGAACATCCAGCCTCATTCCTCACAGATAAACCATTACAGAGTATTTTGGGAGCAGGGAGGGAGGGACATCATCCCCTGTCTGTTGACAGCAAGGCTCCTGCATGTCCCCAAGGGCTCTGTGTCACCCATCTGCCCAGAGGGAGCTGCACAGCTACTAAATCATGAAAATATGGGACACGCTGGCCTGCCAGATAAGAAAATCAAAGCATGGTGACTAAATTAAAACAAAAATAGGTGTGTCTCGTGTCTGGTCACTGGAGGGAGGAAACACCCTTGGCATGAGGTGTGGGAGGGGGCACACCCCATCCAGGCAGGGTTAAGCTGCACCTTCTGCCCACCCCTGTCCCAGCCTCCCAAGCCTCGGTACCTTTCCAGGGCCGGAGCTGCTAAGGGGAAATCCCGTGTCCTGGTGAAAGGCAGATCCATAACAACTGCTTGTACCATGTGCTATTTTTAAGCTCCAAGATAAAATAGCATCCTGATGGCTTTATTTGGGAGGGTCGGGCAGTGGTTTGAATTTCAGGACTGTCCCAGCCTACCCTGATCATCAGACACTTAAAGATGCCTCTCTCTCTCCTTAGGAAACCACCTCTCTTCCCCTCTGGAGCCTTTCTGTTGTCTTGAGACAGGGTGTGCGCTGGTCCTAGAGCAGGACAGTGCTTTTTGTGTCTGTGGAACAGGCTCAGTAATACAACAAAAAGCGGTGGGTTCCATCAGTGCATGTCTTACCACTGGGCTGACTGCTTTTGGCTTCAAAAAGAGCTTCTGGATCATTCCTTTTAAATTCCGAGCCTAGAATCTATTCCCCAGAAGAAAAACCTGAGAGCCCTTCACTGCAGAGCGATCACACAGGAGCAAACCTTTGGTGGATTAAGGATGGTGTGCCCAGGCTTCTCCCTGTCACATGACAGCTCTGACACCTCGCCCAAATCCCAGCCAGGTACACCTGAAATCATAAAGCAGAGCAGGTAGGGCCCTGTAATGCCACAGGTGTGCCTATTGTAAGGTACAAACTGCAGCAGGCAACTGTCCACTGCAGGGAGGGAGGGAGGCAGGCAGGAAAGGGAAGGAAGGGAAAGGAATGAATTCCACCCAAGCTTAGCACAGCTTCCAAGGGCACTGTTTAATATGAAACTTCATTGGTTTGATTTAAAATCTGATGTCTATTCTCTGCTTCCTGGGAGCAACCTCAGGCCACACTCCATTTGTTGCCTCCCCACATACTTCACCTGTGCAAAAATTCAAAGCATCTCCTTTATCTTTGTTTGTCCCTCTAAAGAAAATAATTTATTTCTCCACTTGCTTTTCCAGACTCCAAGTCCTCTCCATCTCCATGTGGCCTGGAAGGGAGGGCACCATGAACCAATGTCCTTGGTGTAAGGCAGACAAAATCTGTGAGACGCCACAGGTGTGTCTGTCCTCGTCCCAGCAGAGGGGGAGAATTTTGTTTGGTGGGGTTGGTGGCAGGAGAGAAGGTGTTTAGGCAATGGCTCTGCCCTGTCATCAAGCCAGACAGGGAAAGTGGCTGTGGAAAAGGGAAAGGGCCCAGCTCATCTCCCTCAGGAGTCACTCGTGGCCAGCCCCATTAGCCCAGCAGGGCAGGCAGGGCAGGCAGCAGCGGGGCTGCTCTCAGCGTGGGCCTGACCTGCACCGGGTGAGTCACCTGCGGGAGAGCTGGAAAGGGAAAGCTCGGTGTGGGGAACGCTCGTTTGTCACCGCTTTGATGGGAGCGCTGCAAATGAAGGACGCTGGGTGACACGGCCCGGCCCAGGGCACTGACAGCACAAGCGGTGGAGATAAGCAGGAACGACCCGGGCAGCTTTCCTGCCTGTTTGGCAGGAGTTCATCATTCCATGCTCAAAGCTCGGGATGTGGGTGCCCAGGAGGGCCAGCGCTGCGGGGTCTGTCCAGGCTCCGGGTTCTGTCCAGGGTCTGTCCAGGCTCCAGGGTCTGTCCGGGGTCTGTCCAGGCTCCAGGGTCTGTCCAGGGTCTGTCCAGGCTCCAGGGTCTGTCCAGGCTCCAGGGTCTGTCCAGGGTCTGTCCAGGCTCTGGGGTCTGTCCGGGGTCTGTCCAGGCTCCAGGGTTTGTCCAGGGTCTATCCAGGCTCTGTCCAGGCTCTGAGGTCTGTCCAGGCTCCAGGGTCTGTCCGGGGTCTGTCCAGGCTCCAGGGTCTGTCCAGGCTCTGGGGTCTGTCTGGGGTCTGTCCAGGTTCTGGGGTCTGTCCAGGGTCTGTCCAGGGTCTGTCCAGGCTCCAGGGTCTGTCCAGGGTCTGTCCAGGCTCCGGGGTCTGTCCAGGGTCTGTCCAGGCTCCGGGGTCTGTCCGGGGTCTGTCCAGGCTCCAGGGTCTGTCCAGGGTCTATCCAGGCTCTGAGGTCTGTCCAGGCTCCAGGGTCTGTCCAGGCTCCAGGGTCTGTCCAGGGTCTGTCCAGGCTCCGGGGTCTGTCTGGGCTCCAGGCAAGTGGTGCTGCCAGGGGCTGAGCTGTCACTCCTCACATCCCTCACTCATTCCAGACAGGCAGCAGAGCCCATGCAGGGGTCACGTCCAAAAATGAATGCCCAGCAGTGCAGTCAGTAAGTAATGAACCCAAACTCTGTCAAGGAGAAAAACTCATGAAGCAGATCTGGAGTTTGAGTGGAGCAGGGAAGTGCCTCCACACTTGGAGCAGCACCCACAGACTCTCCTTTTCAGGAAATTTCAGCTCATTCACTTTTGAAAGTGAATGTCTGTAAGTAGCTTGGAGAATTTGAATACTCTTACAAAACAAATGTCTCATCACTCCCCTATCATGGATCAGGGACGCAAGGGGAAGGTAACCCCTCAATGAGGCAGGACGCTGCTCTGGAGACAGCAAAAGCATTGTGGGTCACATTTGCCAGCCAGACAGGGCTGTTCTGCTCATCAAAGCTGCCACCAGCACAATGGAAGGCATGGAATTTCGGCCAGGGATCCCTGTCATCCCAAAGACCTGTCAAGGCTCTCTGACTGGTCATGGGATTTGCCTTGCAGCTGGCACACCCCGTGATCTCCTGATCTGGGATCTCTCTGTCAGCTCGTGTGGGGCCATGGAGGAGGAGGAGGAGGAGGAAGGTGGCTGGGGACTGCACTGAGGCTGGGGCAGGGATTTCCATTGCCAAGAGCTCCCAGAAAACACAGCTCCTGCTGCTGTCCTGCACCACAGGTCCTGCTGCGAGTGACCTGGGACACTTCCCACACACAACACAGGAGCAGGAGCTTGGGATTTCACATGTGGGAAGAGGAGAACCTGCAGGGGCTTGTCAGGATGCAGTAGCTGACATTTGAATCGTTCTTTCTCCAAGCAGAGCCTTGTCCTTGGAAGCAGGGAGCAGCCTGGCCTTCTGGAATGCTTCATCCTCCTCCTCTGGAGAGGGCTTTTAGTAGCAGAGCTGATCTCTTCCCTAGCCTAGGCCTTCATAAACCGAGCTCAATTATTCTGAGGCAGAAAAATCTGTGCTGTAATGACAGAATGAAATGTCCTCAGGAGTTTGCGCTTAGCCTTAAGTTACCTTTTATAAATAGGTTAACAGCTGGAGGGCCCATGGTTGTTTAAAGGGAAAAGACATACAGGACATGCCCTATATGATATGTTCCATGCTAAGCAATTCTGCCACTCTGCTGATTTATATCTGCAGATTAAAGGATTTGCCTTTCAATCAAATTATTCTCCTCAAACTCCCAAGTGGGGACAGAGGGGATTGTGACATTCTCCACTCGGTGCCGCTCTCCCTGGTGCAGCCACGGATGTTTTCTTCCTTGCTGTGTGAAACACGCCGCTCCCAAATGATGACTCCTGATCACTTTGATGGTGATTTGCTATTCCTGTCCTGCTTCTGGTGCACAGGACACTTGGGGGACAGGAGAGGGTGAGAGGTCTTTGGGCCCTGAGGAGCTCCCAGCCCAAACTAGACAGAGCGTGTAACCAGGACTGACAAAAACTGCCTGATGAGACAGAAGACGACTGTTCTGGGGAAAAGCATCTGCAAAGAGCCCTCTCCATCAAGCCTGAGGGTCAGCAAGAAGTTTTGTGCAAGTCATACCCTTCACTGACAAGGACAGTGTGTCAGGGACCGGGGTCTGGGCTGGTTTCATTTCTTCTTAGGGGGAGCAGGTACAAGATGAGGTGCAGAGAGCACAAAGGGGAAAGTTCTGACCACTCACCTGCAGGCTGGGAGGACAGGCCCGAGAGGGCTGACGTGAAGGACACGGGGTTCAGAGGATTTCCAGGCTACTGCTGTGAGACCTGCTGGGCTAAAACAAGGGAATTGTGAAAGGCTGGTGTGGGACCTTGTGTCTGGAGCCAGCTGTGCCAGCTGTGCTGTGCCAGGCACAGACCAAACAGGGGGGATCTCCTCACGCTGCTTGGAGCTCTGGGACAGCACTTTTCAGAGCACACACTTTTCACACCACTCCTTAGGAGTACTCTGGGTAATCCTGAGACCACTCCCTTCCTGAGCCCTCCTAAACCAGGGACAGCTCTTTCTCATGGCTGTAAATTTACAGAGGGTAGTGGTCCTGCCTTCTAATTCCTCTGTTTTCACATTACAACAGAAAAAAGAATGGAGGTTTTCTGCTGCATCTTCCCTTCCCAATCTTCCCATTCAGCATTTGCTCTGGTTCCATCACATCATTTCTGACCTCTCCTGAGGTGGCTGATGTCTCAGTGTCTCACCACGTGCTCTTCTCCCTTCCACAGGTGCCCTCCTGCTTTTGGTGAACTCTCCTGAATCTCCTCGCAGTGTGCTGTGGGAATTGTCTTTGGAAAGACTGTTCCACCCCCATGCATTTCCTGCATCACTCATCCCTGTTCCAATACTTCCATTACTCTTCATCTCCCTTCCCTTAAATCTCTAACACCTTGTTCCTCTTGCTGCCAGCCTGGCCAGAAGTCAGGACACTCTATGCACAGTAGTGCCCAAGTCTGATTTTGGAAATGCCACTTTAGAAACCTGACTCTCGTGAAGTTCCCCTTGCCATGAAGATGTTTTTGGCTGCCTGAAGAATTCCCAGGACATTTTCTGATGTTTATTTTCAGTTTGGGCAGCCAGGCCATTTGCATGCACCCCATGAAGGACATGTGTGCTGGGAAGAACACGTGTGCTGCTCATCCTGAGCCGTGCAGCCACTGCCAGACCCATCCTGCATGCTCAGCACTTCAGGCATGCAAATAAAGGGTGTGTGGCTTTCATGCAGATGCTGCAGCTTTAAATATGAGCTGCACAGGAAAATTGCATGAAAAACACCTTTTCAGGCTAGGAGCAAGGTCTCTGTGTAGATTAAAGGCAGTGTCACCTTAGCAGCAAGGGCAGAGCTCTGCTTGAGTAGAGAATTCCTGGTTTGGCTGGGAAGGGACCTTGAGGATGATCCTGTTCCACCCCTGCCACGGGCAGAGGGGCCCAGCCCTCGGAGCAGCTCCGTGGCCTCCTCTGGACTCACTTGAGGAGCCAGAGCTGGTTCCTGTCCCTGGCAGCCCCTCAGCCCCAGCTGCTCGTGCTGGGCTGGGCTGGCAGCTCCCAGCACCAGGTAACAAATCCCACGCAGCTCCACAGCCCTGGAACGGGAACCTTCCACACCAATCCCCTCACCAGGAAGGTTTTTCAGGCTTGGAAAAGTTTCCTGCCTCTCTCCCAAGCCCTGGCTGCCAAAGCAGAGCAGAGTGAATCGACTCATCCCTGAGGCTGGGGCACAGAGGGGAACTCTGAGGAATTTTCTCACATCCAAAGCTGGAGTAAGGACAAGAAGGAAGGGACAGCAGGGATGAGGCTGTGGCTGCAGAAACTGGTCCCAAGGAGCACAGTGGAAGTGCAGCACAAGCTGCAGCAGAGCTGAACCACAGGGTGGCTGATGGTGGAATTAAAAGTTCCCTGGAAATGCCGAAGGATGAAACTCAATCTGTCATCTAATTTAATCACCATGTTGTTAAAGCCGAGCTTTCTGGAAGAGACAACGTAAACACAGGCTCTAGAGGGCAATTTCATCCCTTGGGACTCCACAACAGACCTGGAGACCTGAATTGTGAAATTCCATCGTTGCAGGGAGAAAAAAAAACGCCAGTAATTTCCAAAGCTTGTGCTGAAAGGCCACAAACTGCTATGATTTCTCTTTCTGCTCTTGCTTTAAAAGCCACAAGAACTGGGGAAAATGACAGCAGCTCTCAATACTACGAGGAAGAATTCCCATTATAATTCTCATTCATCTCCCAAAAAGGAGCAGCTTTAAGGAAGGGGGCGGAGGGGGAAGCGAATGCTCGGAATAGGAATACAACTCGTTCATACAAAACATGGAAAATAATGATAATCCAAAAGGGGAAAAAAAATCTTGGCAGGCTATGAAATTCAAAAAAGGCAGAAAACTAGAAAGTCTGAGCAATGGCAGAAGCAAAAAGACTGAGAGACAGCTTCTTTCCAGCCTTTTGAGAGATAAAACAGGCTTTGGGGAGAGCAGGAAGATCTTAGGGCCCAGCAAAGGAGGCTGTTGGCAGCTGATCTTAAGTATTATCTTGGCATTTTAATTTTTGCAGCCACGAGGATTTATCACAGAAAACAGCAGGGCAGCAGACAGGAAGGAATTAAGGGAAATTTAGACACCCCCCCACCTCTATGAATTGATTATAATTGGAAGCATTCACCAGCCAAGGATCCAGGCAACCAAACAGCCCAATTCAGTTATTTTCAAGTTTTTGGTAAACTGAATGAATCCCTAATAGCAGCACTCGGCTGTGGAGTGGTGTCTGCATTAAAAACTGATTTTAAGTGGAAAAAAACAAACTCTGAAGGAATCAAAGCCCCCCCTTGTCCAAACTACTCCCAAATTATGCGACTTGAAGAAGGTTTGTGGCAGCTGGGAAAACGAAGGGCACGAAATGCCACACAAAGGCAGTGATAAAGAAATAAGTGCTATAAATAGAGGTGTTCAGTGCCAGCATCAGTGATTGAACAGGGAATCACACAGGCAGAGCAAGCTCGGGAAAAGGCTCCTGGAGAAGGAGTGGGGAAGATGACAAGAGAGTCGTGAAGATCAGAGAGCTCGGTGGCAATTAACTCATGGCAGGGAGAGATGAAGGCGTTGGCGACAGACAAGCAAACCCTCAGGACATCAAGATGCCACGTGAAAGTGGGGGAGATGATGGCTGGGGAGCCTGAATGACTCCAGGATCCTTTCCCAAATGAAAGCCCATCCCCAAAGGTCATTGCACATCGTAATGAAACACCCGGTGCGGTCTGTGAGCAAATCTGCTCCTCAACTGGCCCAAGCCCTGGGCTTGCTCAACACCCACGAGCCACAGGCTCACCTGGCCTGGCTTCAACCTGAAACTGAGGTAACAGGAGAAACTGTAGAGGCAACAGGGAGTTTGGGAAGCTGTGGGGTCATTTAGTGCCCAGACAGATGGGACAAGGCATTTAAGGTGTCTCAGCACATCCCTGAGGGTGACCTTCAGGATTCCTTCCAAGAGGAGCATCCACAGCCCGTGGAAGAGCTGCTGGAGTTCTCCTCCCTGTGGGAGTAGCTTTGCTGTGTGCAGTTCTTTCCAGGCCCACTAGTAAATCACTGATAAAAAATGTCAGCTAAAATCTGAGCTGAAAACCCTGCAGACTGTGCTCGTGGTTTCTATAAACCCCACGTGAACCCAGATGAGGCTGGGACAGCCTCCACATCCTGCTTGGAAACCTTCATAATTCTTGATTTCAGGGAGCAAAGAACCTTTTAATCTCTCAGTGCAGAGGGAGTTCTGGAAAGGGAATCTGCTTGAAGTTGTATCCCATGTGGACATCGCTGCCTTTTTTTGCTAATGGATGACTTCTGTCAGAGTTGGCCTCAGAGCACTTTTCAAAGTCAGTGAATTAATTCTCCCTCCTCTGAGAACAGGCTCCCATGGCTGTTGTCTCCTCTCCTTGGCCACAGAGTCTTTGGAAGGGAGAATTAGGGATAATCAGTTTGTCACAAGTGTCAGGAACGTGCTGCACAGAGCTTTACATGCTGACAGAGTAGGGCTGGTTGTAACCAGCCCAAGCATTTCCCTAAAATTAGTATCTAAATAAATCCATTCCTTTGGGAAAGCATCTGCTTTGGAATTAAATTATTCCAGATCTGAACATTTAGCAGCATTTTTGCTAAACTCGAGCTGTCACCCTACCAGAGCATGATTAAACATTAAATCTGCAACAAATTCCTCAGGAAACCTGAGAAGTCAAATGTGAAACCGCTGAAAAAAACCAAATTACTTCAATGTCAAATTGCTGCTTCAGCAAATGGAAGCAGATTTGGGGCACTGGGGGAAGATGCAATTTCTGGGTTGAGAAGATGAGCCACAGCCATAATGAGTGTTTGCCAAGCCTGTATCTGGTTTCAAAACCTTCCCACAGTCATCCCAAATAAGCACTGGTGAGAGTTATTAAAGAGGGGATGGACTAAGAACAGCCTGAGCGTTAATGAATGAGTGCAGGTTTGCAACAGAGCTTGTTAAATCGGGGGAACGGCTCAAAGGTTCTCACATGGGGAAAAAAGTGGGATGGGGAAAGCAGAGGAATGAGCCTGTGCTTGGTGTGTCCCACCAGAGCTCGAGACTGAGCTCTGCAGCCTCCCAGCAATGCTGCTCCCAACCTCTCCTCCCCAGAGTGGTTTGGGCTGAAGGGACCTTCAGGATCATCCATTCCCACCCCAGCCATGGCAGGGACACCTCCCACCATCCCAGGCTGCTCCAAACCCTTCCAGCCTGGCCTTGGGCACTGCCAGGGATCCAGGGACAGCCAGGGCTGCTCTGGGAATTCCATCCCAGCCAGCAATTCCCAATTCCCAATATCCCATCCAAGCAGTGGGAGCCATTCCCTGTGTCCTGTCCCTCCATCCCTTGTCCCCAGTCCCTCTCCAGCTCTCCTGGAGCCCCTTCAGGCCCTGCAAGGGGCTCTGAGGTGTCCCTGGAGCTTCTCCTCTCCAGAGGAATATTCCCAGCTCTCCCGGCCTGGCTCCAGCCTTGGATCAGCTCCAGGGCCTCCTCTTGATCTCTCCAGCAGCTCCAGGTCCCTGTGCTGTTGGCCCTGGGGCAGTTCTGCAGGTGGGGAATCACCTGAGGGAGCAAAGGGACAGAATCCTCTCCCTCAGCATCACCCACGGAGCACCAGGACTCCCCTCCCTGCCCCATTCCCACGGCTGTGAGCTCAGGGTCCCTCTGTGTCCCTGTGGCACCTCTGGGGCTGATCCCAGCAGTGAGCCTGGAGCCCTGCCCTGCTCCAGCAGCCCCTGACAGCCCTGCCTCCCCCAGAGGAGCTGCACACCCACAGGAGGGGAGAAAAAGGGGAATTGAAGCAGGGCCTGCCTGGAGAACTGCTGGACAGGCTCTTCCAGGAGCTCTGGGATGTGACCGAGGCCGTGGACTCAAGGGAGAGGTGACAGAAGGGCAGCAGCGCCCCTGAGTTCCCTCTTCGCTGCAAAAAGCCATGAGTGTAATTATGGCTGCACTGCCCTGTGTTAATTAAAGCCCAGACTCGCTGCCTCCACAAACACACTCAGGTGTTTCAGCAGAGGTTATTTTTTATCCTCTGGCTGGGCCAGAGGAGCAAGGCTTTTCTCCTTCTCACCAGCTTTAAACATTTGCCATGAAATGGGAGACTGATAAAACAAAGAAACACTGAAAGAAACTTTCCTTACTTGTTTAGAAACTGAAATTCCAGCATAACACCCCCCGGTCCTCTGTGGAGCAGCAGAGCTGACAGGAAGGGCTGGAGCTGAGGAGATCCAAGGAACTGGGACCACAGGAGCCCCTGCAGCTTCCCAATCCTCTCCTTTCACTGCAGGGATGGTGCCTTGCAGGCAAAATAAATAACTTTTTCCTTTGCTGATGGTTCTGCTGACAAGGTCCTGCAGCAAATTCTCCGTGAGCTGCTGCCAAGTCGGGCTTTGCTCTGGGAGAAGAGAACCAACAGCAGAATTTGGCAGCTGAAAGATCACTGGGGTAAGGATTGTGTCCAAGGTTTCCCTAGGATTAGATTAAAAGAGAAGAAATCCTGGAGGGTTTGTGAAGAAAGAGGAATTTTTTTGTCTGCGTGGTAAATACGCCCCATTATTAAAGCGCATTAGGATGTGATTTGTAACCAAATATTACAAATATGGCTATTTATTACCAAATTATCCCGTGGTAATCCCTCAGGGCTTCCCAGCCAGGACACTCCAGCACGGAGAGCAGGGAGATAATCTGTCCTCTGGCAGCTGACAACAGACAGGCTCTATTCAGAGAGGAAAATCGGGCCCAAACTGCAAGAACAGCTCAGGAAAAGGAAAGTTGTTCTTAGGGAGGGTTGGAGCATCCACGAGCAACTGCTCAACCCCAAAAAAGGCACGGATGGGGGGCTTGGCTGTTCGCTGCTGTTCATTCATCACTGAAAACCGAGCTGAAAACAATCAGCATATTTTCAAACACTGAAGTTCATTAGAATAAAATATTTCCTTTTGTGCCAGGCCAGTGGAGGAAAAGGAATCGAAGTCCTGAGATGGCACCGTGATGTTGTGCAGAGCTTCACCACAGCCCCCGGGGGGAGCAGCTTCAGCTGAGCCCCACAGCGGTTCCTCTGGTTCTAATCTTTCCAAACCATTAATTCTGCAGCACTTAAAGCTGCTAAACAAAGAGACAGCAGTAAAATCGGCATTTTGTGCATATACATCTCTATAACCATGGGCAGGAGGGATTGCTGCTATTGTTTCTTCACTGAATCCCAGGATGGTGTGGGTTGGAAGGGATCTCAAAACTCATCTCCTGCCATGGGTGTGGAGATGTGTAGGTGATGTTGCTCTCTGTGGGTGGTTGTGGCAGCTCCTGGCTGGAGCACTGCTGTGTGCCATGGGAGCTCTGGGGCTGGGGGTGAAGGGATTTAGGATGCTGCCAAATCCCAGACTTCTAAAAACAACAGGCCTTTCCTCCTACACCTCCTGTCCCCACCTTGAGCATCCCTCATTGAGGAGCTGGACTCCAGGTCCTTGTGTTCCTTTCCAACTGAGGATATTCCATGATTTACTTGTGGGAGAAACTCTCAGGGGTTGCCAAGAAGCACCTTCAGCCCAGTTTGTCCATGCTGGCATATAAACCCCACACAGGATCATGTGCTGAAATAATCCCACTGCTACAAATCTTGCCTGCTGTTATCTGAATATCGAATTTCTTCTCACAGGAAGCCTGATGAAACCTGGAAGTGCCTCAGGGCACTGATTGTGCTGGGGGGAGAAGATGGGAAATCCTCGTGTCCCCTGGGCTGTTTGAAGTGTTACAGAATGAACAGCCCTGTGAAATGCTGAACTGTTCTGTTCCTTTCTGCAGGAACAGCTTCTCCTCCTGGGCTGATTAAAATGTCTTGCACTGGCTGCTCTCAGCACCCTGACCCTGTGACTGAGCTGAAATTCAGCTCCAGGAGAGCTGGGATGGCCCGGGAGAGCTGGGATGGCCCGGGAGAGTTGGGCTGGCCCCGGGAGAGCTGGGCTGGCCGGGGAGAGCTGGGCTGGCCCCGGGAGAGCTGGGCTCCTCCAGGAGAGCTGGGC
>NC_031769.1:336566-337475 GCF_001522545.3 Parus major
AGGAGAGCTGGGCTGGCCCGGGAGAGCTGGGCTCCTCCAGGAGAGCTGGGCTGGCCCGGGAGAGCTGGGCTCCTCCAGGAGAGCTGGGCTGGCCCCGGGAGAGCTGGGCCGGCCCAGGATCTGCTGCAGCGGCTGCTGGGGAGAGGAGAACGCTCCCCACAGATCCTGGTTTGGCAATAACCGAGTTATTTATGAGTGGGTGGGTGTCTGCATACTTCTGTCAATGGCAACATCATCCCACAGCAAGACGAGAGTATTCTGTAAGTCCCGTGGTGAGAGAGGAGAAAGGGCCTGGCGGGGATCTCCTCATCACTTCCAGGAGGAAGGAAAAGCATCCCGAGCCCAGTTTTGCCATCAGTGCTCAGCAAGGCAGGGAAGCTCCTCCTCGGTTCGGAGCTGTCTCAAGGGCTGTTACCAAATCCCGTTTTCCTCGGGCTCTCCTGCCGCAATCCCCGGGGCAGGGGGCCGGGAAGGTGAGCAGCAGCCCCGGGCAGTCACATCCAGCCCCGCTCCAGGGCCAGGAAATGCCCGGGACACCGGCGGGGTCCGGCTGAGCTCCGCCAGGCTCGGGGCAGCTCCGGGGCCGCGGCAGCACGGACAGAGCTCTGGGACATGGGCTGGGACAGAGCGGGGCTGAGAGTGGGAGTGAGGGAGAGTGTGAGTGTGAGTGAGAGTGAGAGTGAGAGTGAGGGAGAGTGTGAGTGAGAGTGAGCGAGCGAGTGTGAATGTGAGCGTGAGAGTGAGAGTGAGAGTGAGTGTGAGAGTGAGAGTGTGAGTGAACATGAGAGTGAGAGTGAGCGTGAGTGTGGGAGAGTGAATGAGTGTGAGTGAGTGTGTGAGTGAGTGTGTGAGTGAGAGTGTGAGTGTGTCTGAGTGTGTGAGTGTTTGTCAGTGTGTGCGGGTGTGGGG
>NC_031769.1:337733-343905 GCF_001522545.3 Parus major
GTGAGTGTGTCGGTGAGTGTGTCAGTGTGTGTGTCAGGGTGTCAGTGAGTGTATTAGTGTGTGTTGCAGTGTGTCTGTGTGTCACTGTGTGTGTCCGTGTGTCACTGTGTGTGTCCGTGTGTCGGTGAGTGTCGCTCCAGGGGAGGCTCACACGCTCCGTGCCCCGGCGGAGCCCCGCGTTGCTGCCGCAGGGTCCCTGGGCAGTACCGGGCTGTACCAGGCTGTACCGGGTAGTACCGGTCTTTACCGAGCGGTACCGGGCTGTACCGGGCAGTACCGAGCAGTGCCGGGCGGTACCGGGCTGTACCGGGATGTACCGGGATGTACCGGGATGTACCGGGCGGTACCGGGCTGTACCGGGCAGTAGCGGGCGGTACCGGGCCGGCGCTCCGGAGGGATGCGGAGCTCCCGGCCGCTCTCATCAGCCCTGCAGGGGAAGGACCCTGTCCCTCAGCCCCCTGTGCCTCCCAGGCTCCGGGGGGATCGCCCCGAGCCTCCCGCGGTGCCCACCCCGGGACAGGACGGGGACAGGACGAGCGCTGCTCCCCATCTCCAGGAGCCAGCAGCGCTGCCGGCATCCAGCAAAACCCACGCGGAAATTCCCGGAGCGTTTTCCTGCGGGGCTGGCTGCTCCCCTCGGCCCCCCGAGGCTGCTCCTCGGCCCATGGCAGCAGCTGCCGGTACCCGGTGCCAGGCGGGCTCCGTGCCCCGAGCAGGTCCCAGCTGCCCGGCGGCTCCCAGTGCCCAGAGGGGCATCGGGAATTGTTTTCCAGGGGCTCCAGCTGCTGTTCGGCAGCGCCCAGAGACGCTTCGAGCAGCCTCGCTCCTCCCGAGCCTCGGCCCAACAATCGCTCCTTTGTCCGCGGCATCCGCACGTCTTTATTCCCTCTGTCAGCTCTCCAGGCAGGACACGGTCTCCTAGGCCACGGCCACACGTTCTCTGTGCAAACAGCTGCTGCTGCTCCGGGGAATATCCATCCCGCTTCCCTGCTCGCCTCCCAGCCCCGCACACGGCACGGGAGCTGCCTTGGAATGATGGATCGGATCCTGCCCGATGGGAATTTGGGGTACGGGGGGAACGGGCCCTGGCTGCAGAGCAGCAGGGAGTGCAGAGGGCCCTGGCACCCCAAAGCTCCAGCCGCTGGTGCAGAGCGCTCCTGGGTCACAGCTCCTGACAAAAACCACACTGTGAACAATTGCAGCAGCACCGCAGCCAGCCCCAGGGTCAGCTGGGAGCAGCTGGGAATGGGAATAAACAGCCTCGGCAGGATCCAGAGCTGTCTGTGCACAGCTGCAGCGCGGGGCTGTGTGTGTGTGCACGTACCCCGGGGCACGGCCGGGCTGGGGGCTCGCTCTGCTGCCCAGGGACGCTCTGGCAGTGCCAGGCAGTGCCCCGAGGGATGGCTCTGCCCTGTGAGCTCTGCTCCCCTGCCCAGGGAGGAGCAGATCCTGCTGCTTCCCAGTGGGACATGCTGGAGGCGAGGAGAGCAGCTCTCTTGTGGAGACAGGAGGGGAGAACAGGGCTGTTTGGCCTGGAGAATGTCATTCCCCCTTATCCTGCCACTCCAGACCCTTTCCCAATGTCCCTCCTCATCTTTCTTGTAGCTCCTTCAGGCACTGGAAGGTCTCAGAGAAATCATGTCAAAGCTTCTCTTTTCCAGGCTGAGCAATTCCAATTCCCCCCCTTTTCCTTGTCCCTCCGATCACCTTGGTGGCCCCCTCTGGACTCGCTCCAGGAGATGGATGCTCAAACTCCTTACCCAATTCCAGCCACACTGGATGGAGGGGAGAGGGGAGAGGGGCAGCCAAGGGGCTGAGGATTGGTGATGTGACCAGTTGTTCCCAGTGTGGAGTTGTGGCACCACTCCTGCTCCGACAGGAAAATGTCCAGGACCAAATTCATCCCCTCCACACACAAAACACCGGCTCTGCACCCCAGGGAACACAGCCCCAAATCCACTTGTGCTCGCTCTGCCGGGCAGACCCCACATTTCCTGGGACCCTGGTGATGCTGGGAAAGTTCCCGTGAGCACAACATTCCCCCATGGACCTCAGCACTCGCCAAACTGGTTCAGTGGGTTTGAATCCTTTGTCATCCTGCTTCCCAAAGAACAGCTCTGCTTCCCAAAGAACAGCACTGCTTCTGAGCCTGCTTCCCAAAGAACACCTCTGCTTCCCAAAGAACAGCTCTGCTTCCCAAAAAACAGCTCTGCTTCCCAAAAAACAGCTCTGCTTCCCAAAGAACAGCTCTGCTTCCCAAAGAACACCTCTGCTCCTGAGCCTGCTTCCCAAAGAACAGCTCTGCTTCCCAAAACACAGCTCTGCTTCCCAAAGAACANACAGCTCTGCTTCCCAAAGAACACCTCTGCTCCTGAGCCTGCTTCCCAAAGAACAGCTCTGCTTCCCAAAACACAGCTCTGCTTCCCAAAGAACACCTCTGCTCCTGAGCCTGCTTCCCAAAGAACAGCTCTGCTTCCCAAAGAACACCTCTGCTTCCCAAAACACAGCTCTGCTCCCCAAAAAACAGCTCTGCTTCCCAAAGCCCAGCTCTGCTTCCCAAAACACATCTCTGCTTCCCAAAGCCCAGCTCTGCTTCCCAAAACACAGCTCTGCTTCCCAAAGCCCAGCTCTGCTTCCCAAAGCCCACCTCTGCTCCCCAAAATACAGCTCTGCTTCCCAAAGAACACCTCTGCTCCCCAAAATACAGCTCTGCTTCCCAAAGCCCAGCTCTGCTTCCCAAAATACAGCTCGGCTCCCCAAAGAAGACCTCTGCTTCCCAAAGCCCTGTTCTACCCCTCAGCCTGCGTGCCAAGGGCTGCAGTGGGTGGTGGCAGAACTGGGGACCTGCGTGGGCCCAGCTGTGCCTCCGGGACTGCCCATCCCCGGGAGGGGGAGGAGGATGGTGGGAGGAGGAAGCAGGGCTGAATCGGGGACAAACCCCAGCAGTGCTGGCACCTGCTAATTACGGCATTGGCAGTGTCACCCACAGCCAGGACTGTGCCTGCCTGGGGCTCTTCCCAGGGCACAACCCAAAACCTCCTCTGCCCTCTCAGGCCAGGGCACAGCCACCTCCTGGCTCGGGGAGCCTGCACCCAGAAAGGCTCCTTGGGGAACCTCTGCTGATCCATGCTGGGTGTCACAGCACCCAGGATCACCCCTGGGGCAGCTGCCAAGTGACCCTGGCTGCCAGCCTTGGGATTCCCTTGTGAGGTTTCCAGAGCTGCCTGGGGCAGGAACCCCAGTGAGATCACAGGGATGGGCACCACAGAGCTGGGGATGTGCCTTCCCCTGGCACCTGGCAGAGGCTGCCTGTGGGGTGTTTGTACCCACTGATCTCCTTCCCCACCCTGCTTCATTCCTTCGGTGGAGACTCCCAGAGCCCCTCCACCACCAAGCACACCCCAGCAGGGTCCCACCTGGCAGAAGCCACCCCATGTGGACAATCCCACAGTGGAGTTCCATGCTGGCTCCATCAGGAGCTCCTCTCATCTCAGTCGCGGTCGGGGCCGTTCCCATTCCCGTGCTGGCAGAGCCGTGGCCATGTCTGGCACAGGGATGTGCCACAGGCTGGGGGATTTTCCACATGGAGCGAAAAGAAAGAAGGAAAGGGCACTTGGCCACGTTCCTCTTGGCTTCCTTCCACTTTCTGCTTTTGATGTTCTCCCTTTTCACAGCTCCTCGCTCCAGCCTTGAGCCCCAGCGAGGGTGGAGAGTTCATCCACCACAACAACCGTGTCTGAGGCGGGGCAGAGGAGCACACACAGCCCTGGGCTCCCCGAGCCCAAAGCAGATAAACCCCACAACCAGGGTATCTCAGGTACCTCGCTGCCCGGGTATCTCAGCGCCATTCCCTCTCCAAGGGTGCCTGAGGGCTTTCAAACACCGGGGAGAGTGGTCCGTGCATGGCAGGAGGTGACAAGGCTGGATAGGACCTGTGGCGGCCCCCACACCCAGCTGGGTGAGGAGAACCCTGCCAGGGCCGCTCCCTCTGCTGCTGGGGGCACCGGTGGATCCGGAGGCAGGGGCTGAGCAAAGCCTCTTTTCCTGAGGAGAACCCATCATACCTTTACACAGAGCAATGCCCTGTGCCGCTCCCAGATCCCGGTTTTGGGGTGCAGATCCCCAAGGCCGCGGCTCCCCGGCCCCTGAGGGCACGGCGGGGCCCAGCGCGGGCCTCCCCTCACAGCACCGGGACAGGGCCGGCCCCGGCCCGCGGCCCGCCCGCGCTTGGCTCCACAGCGGCAGATTAGCTTCCTTCCCAGCTTTGCCTGGATTTGGTGCCCTCTAACAAGGACCTTCCACCCCTCCTGGCAGCCTCGGCTCTCTGCTCCGGCAGCGCCTGCCCGAGGATCCCCGGGGAGCTGCAGGAAGCTGGGACCGGCCCCTCGCCCTGCGTGAGGGAGAGAACCCAGTGCAGGGGCTCTGGGAGGTGTTGGAGCCCCGGGAATGGCCCTGTGGGAGCCACCAAACAGCCCCAATCCCACCGAAACCCAGCTGGCAGCCTGGCCCCATCCTGCTACCAACACATCCAGGAATTTTGGAGCACTGCTGCCCACACAGCAGCAGCTCTGCAGGGGCCAGCTTAGCCACGCTAAAAGCCACTGCCAGGACAAGAAGCCGATGATTTTCTTAACAAAGCTTCTGCTCAGCAAAGCCACGTGAATCCCCCTCAGGAGACAATCGACTCACCGAGGTACAGCCAAGATTTCATCCGAGGCAATTCCTTCTGTGCCTTCTCCCTGCCAAACCCCTCAGCCTTGGGGAGAGGGGGCTCTCCCAGCCCCTGCCTGGTACACTTGCAATCCTGCAGGAGCTTCGCTTGTTGGGGAATTTTAGTGAATTTTACCTGATTTGAACCTCAGCCCAAAGCAGCAGCGCTCAGACCCTGCAGAGATCCTGCTTTGCCCTCTCCTGGTTCTCACTCTGCTCCTGCCTCCAGCTGGGCTAATCCTTCCTGGCCCAGCAGAGCCCCAGCTGGGGCAGCCTCACTGGCCAAATAACTACAGAAAATTCCAAGTTTGGGATTCACAGGGGCTGGACACGTGCAGGACAGGAGCAGGGACATGGGAAAGGAGCAGGGACATGGGAACAGGCTCCAAGAGGTCTCAGAAGAGCTGCTACACAAGGAAAACAGAGGAGGCAGAAAGGCAAAGACAGAAAGTTTGTTTGAAAATATGAAAAAGGATTTAAAACCAGGGAATTGCCTGGTGGTGGCTAAAATCACCTTTTGCTTCTTCTTAAGGGAGCCTGAAGGCCACTGAGGCAGCACTGGAGGGATGTCCAACAGCCAGTGCCTGTTCCCAAGGGAATCCAAGGGCTCCAGGAGCTGTTGGCACAGCAGGGCAGCTGTTTGGCCTTTATTAGCCCCAAAGACAGAGCAGGAGACTCCTTTATGCCACAGAGGTAATGTGGTATGGGAGGAAACACCGAGCTCTGCAGCGCTCAGGAGCTGGGTGGCGAAGCTGATGAGGGTTTAAGCTGCTTTCAGTATCAGTTTTCAGGGTGACAGATGGAGGGAAGGGGGAAAGAAACCCCACCCCGTTCTCTGCTTGGGCCTCCCGTGGCTTTGGAGGCATCGTGCTGTATTATAAAGCTTTTAAATCTGACCCCATTGTTGGCCACCTGCTGGTCACATCCTCGACACAACAGCCCCCCTCAGGTGCCCCCCTGGGAAAAACTCCAGCACAGAGCAGAAACCTCAGCGCAAAGCCAGCTGTGGCTGTCCACAGCATGGATGGAGTGAGGGGAACACACAGCTCTGACACTCAGGTGGCTGCAGCCCCAATCCTGGAATCCCAGAATGGTTTGGGTTCAAGGGACCTTAATGCTCACCCTGTGCCTGCCCATGGCAGGGACACCTCCCCAGATCCCAGGCTGCTCCAAGCCCTCTCAAACCTGGGCACGGGCACTTCCAGGGCTCCAGGGACAGCCACAGCTGCTCTGGAAGTTTATCCTAGAAGCAGCAAGCACAAGCCCGGGGTTCTTCTGCCACAGCAAGCGGCTCATCCGTGTCCTGCTGCAAGGAGGGGTGGTCAAGTTTGGAGTTTTAGGACTTTATTCCCTGTGCCCACAGCAATCTCTCAGTTTTGAGATGGTAGAGGTGTGATCACACAGAACTGTGGGTGGGACAGGGGGGTCTCATTTGCACCCTCTGGGGTTTCAGCCATTCCCA
>NC_031769.1:344458-373051 GCF_001522545.3 Parus major
AGCTTTAGGGGAAGTGCAGCTGTAAACCAGGGAGCGCTGCAGTGGTTTTGCTCCAGCTGAGTGACCTTGGAAAGGAGCATCCTGAGCCAGGCCAGTCTCCGTCTGCTTTCTCTGGACACAGAGGAGGAGTTAAACCATTCCCATGGAGCGGCTGTGGATGGCAGAGCAGGACTGAGAGCTCCTGCCCGGCCCCTGTGGTGCTGAGCTGGTGCTGGGCCCCTGGGGCTGCACCAAAGGGCAGTTTGGGGCACTCAGGTCACTGCCCCTGGCTTTTCCCCACCCCACATCCCCTTCCCAGAGCTCAGCCCCTCCCAAGGCAATGGGGGAAACTTGTAACCATCACTTCTGATTTAACATTTCATCATCACCCCAGTCAAGGGATTCAGCTTTGAGGGAAAACAGAAAATTCTGATTTTTTTTTTTTTCTTTTTTTAAACAAGAAAGAATTCCAAGTTTAATCCTCTTGGGAGCAAAAGGATTAACAGCAGGTTTTAAGAAATAGGTTTCCAAAAAAAAGCAAAGTTAAAATTCCACATAAAGCACCTCCATTTCAGTATTTTTTGACATGGATACAACAGAGTGAACCAGGAAGTTCCCAGGCACGTGGAACTTCCCAGGAGCACCAGTTTTCACCTGGAAGTTGGTGTGAGGAAGATGGATTTAAGAGCTGGGACTGAAGTGACCCCAAAACCAGCAGCAAAGCAGTTTGAGACTTCAGAACTTCCTCAGCTGGGGGGTCCAACACAGCCGAGGAAGTTCTGCTTCCCTCGTGGATTAATGCCACCTCCTGCCTTCCCTGGCAGATGGAGGATTGGCCACAGCCACCCCCAGGGAAGCGGTGTCAGAGCAGCTTCTGGGATCCCTCACAGCCAGGATCTGCCCTGGCAACGTTTCAGGATAAGGAGAACAACTCAGGCTCAGAGGCAGCAGTGACACTGCTGAGGATCCTGGGGTCACCCAACTGCTGAACCCCCTCAGCTCCCAAAAACTCTCCCTCCACTGAAACACCAACTCCTCCAGAACCAACACACACAGAAATGAAATACCCTGCAGTAAGTAAACGAGGTGAACTTGGTGTTTATGAACAATAAGCAGGTTCCCCTTGGATGGACTCCCAAGGCTTCTCACAGTGCTTGCCCGGGTGGGAATCCCGAGCCATCACAGGATATTTCCCATTTTCCTTCCCCACAATGCTACACAGAACCAAAACTGCAGTTGAGAAAAATAAAGACACCCCCAATCCCCCCCCAGCAGGTCACCCTGCAGCAGAAACAAGGTTTAAGTACAATCCAGATGATCCAACCGCAGCGGTATTGGCTTCATTTGACTGTATTTAAATAAAATTAAGCATTTAAAAATTAACAGGCACTACAATTCCCTGGCAGTGCTGACACCACCGAGCCCAGCCCCACAGGGCTGTCCCCACCCTCCCTGGGTGCTCTGGGGGTGTCACACAACACAAGAAGCCACAACATTTTCATGAAGCAACGTAACCAAAAGAATCCCAAGGCAGCTCCCAGCCGGTGTCCGGCTCGCGGGGCCAAGGTCCAGGTGATCCCAGGGAGGAGACGGCCCAGGGGAGTGGGAGCACAGGAACACGTGGCTGTCCCACTGCAGCCCCCAGGCTGGGCAGTCCTTGCAGGTTCCTGCAGGCCTCAGAGCTTCTTGAGCCGACTGTACATCTCCCTCTTGCTCTTCTCCCCGGCCCAGGTCCGGCTCTTGGTGCGGAACCTCTTCAGGTCCTCCTTGAAGTCCTTGTGGTGCATGGGGCGGTAGCTCTGGGGCTCACAGAAGCTCTGGGGAAAGAGGAGCTGGGGTCACCTCAGTGTCACCAGGGTGGGGATCCCAACTGGAACAAACAGGGCCAGACCCCTGCTCTGTGGCACACACAAAGCCCAGGGATATTCAGGTTACAGCCATCAAAACAAGGGCTTTGTGTGCAGGGCTCTCATCCCAAATTTCCTGGCAGACAACACACAGGCTGAGCTGGTTTAGAGTTCACCTTGGAAGGACTGGAAGGATGTTCCAGCTCAGGGTGCTGATCAGGCCAAGGCCGTGGTCCATCACAGGGAACAAAGATTGCTGCGGGTCCCCTCCTGCTCACAGCATTCCCTGATCCTGGTGCCTCGGGACAGCTCCGGCTCCCAGGGAGCCGCCCTTGGCTGTCCCGTGCTGCCACCTTGAGGTGCCCGTCCTCAGGACAGCCCAAAACCCACGGCGACAGCCCCAAAACCCACGGCGACAGCCCCAAAACCCACGGCGACAGCCCCAAAACCCAGTGTCCCTCAGCCCAGGGGAGCCAGCAGATCATGGGGAGAGCCAAAACCCCGAGGGCTGGGAGAGCCAACATCCTCCAGGGAAGGAGCTGACAGCCCCATCCAGCTGGCCAGGGACAGGCCAGGTATCTCCCATCTCCCAAGGGATGACTGAGAGCCTGAGGCCTGTTTGTGTCAGAGCAGCAGGACACATCCCAGGAGCACTGGGACCATGGAAATGCTGCAGGAGCAGGAGACAGTGACAGGAAAAATCCCAGCCCTGAAATGCTGGGAAGAGCTGAGGAGCAGGTTTAGTTTCCTTGTCTCAATTAGAGGCTGCAAACTCCAAGCTCAGGTTTTCAATTTTGCTGGTTTAGGACTGTACAAGAGCTCAGGTTTCCATTTATTATCCAGCAATTACTGTCAAGCCTTGTCTTCTCCCCTACTCTGAGCAGGCTGAAATCCCTTCTGTGAGTGACAGTTTGTTCTAAAGGGGCAGAAACCACTTCTATTTTCCTCTTGAGACAAGTGGAAAAGCCCTTCAGCTATGGCAGGAAGACAGCTGAGACATGGAACAGGCTGAGCTGCTCTGGGAACAGCCCACTGAGAGAGAGAGGAGGAAAAGCCCCCCAGCCAAACCAGAAAGTTTGCCCCAAAGAGAAGTTTGAGAAGGAATAAATTAATATTATTTATCTGTTCTTTCTCCTCTGGGTGTGAAAGAGACCACAGAAAGGCTTGGGTTGGAGAGACCTAAAGGATCTTGCATCACCCCCTACCATGGGCAGGGACACCTTCCACTAACCCAAGCTGCTCCAAGCCCCATTCCACCTGCCCTTGGGCACTTCCAGGGATGAGAAATCCACGTTACTCACCTGGCACCTCGAGAAGAAATCCTTGTAGCCTCCCTTGAGCACGTAGAGCTCTGGGTAGTGCAGGTTGGGGTACTCATTGCTCAGCCTGTCCTGCTCCCTCACAAACCGGCACCTGCAGTGGGGAAAATCCCATGTTAGATCCCACATCCAACCAGTAACTCCCCAACCTGCACCCCAAATCCCCCATCCCTCGATGGAGCAGCTGAGCTGCCTGTCAGGGAGAGGCTCAGGAGCCCCACATTCACAGTTCAGAGGCTTTTCCTTTCCTCTTTGAACATTCCAGTGCTCCAGCCCAGGTCCAGCACACCTTCTCACACCTCAGGCTGTGCCAAAACCTGCCAGAGGTGACAACCACCATGTGCACAGCAGCTGGAGCCACCCCAGCCCCTCTGCTCCCAGTGCTGCAGGAATTCCTGAGCCAGGAGAGGAACTCACATGCGAGGGCCCCGCTCTGAGGAGAACTCGCAGTGGAACACCACGATGACCCGCTTGTTCTCCGACGGCTGGATCGGCTTCTTCAGCAGGAAATTTTCCACCTCCTCTTCCATGTGGAGGTTTATGGCACCCTGGAAGGGTGGAGTGTGAGCAGTGAGTGGAACAGTCACAAACTCATCCAACTTCCTTGGGAGTCAATTCCTCATCTGGGTTTGCTGGAGGAGCTCTGGAACCCTCTCCCAGCTCCACCAGGACACCACAGTCAGTCTGGAATTGGCTCTGTGGGATTCCTCAGCCAGGAATTCCTTCCCAATATCCCATCCAAGCAGTGGGAGCCATTCCCTGTGTCCTGTCCCTCCATCCCTTGTCCCCAGTCCCTCTTCAGCTCTCCTGGAGCCCCTCTAGGCCCTCCTAGGAGGAGGAGCTCCAGCACCACAACGTGTCTGGGTGACCTGTTCCTGGTTATGTTTTACACAGCCATTTGTTATTTGAAGTCTGACATTGAAATGAAGTTTAACATTCCAATCTTAGCTTCCTGAGATATGAGGATGCTGAGGAGTGTCACATCCTCCTCTGGAAGCTCTGTCACCCTGAGGGCCACAGAGAGCACCATGTCCCCTCTCTCGAGGCAGTGATCACCTCGTGACCCACACATGAGCTCCGTGTCCAAACCCAGGCAGTGAGTGAGCGTGACAGGATCCCGGAGGGGCCTCTCAGGAATAACATATCCACGGGGCCTTGGATAAAAATCAACCCCCCAGGGATCCAAGTGACCCCAGGCTGCAGCTCCAGACCACCTGCACTGCTCTTATGGAGCCAACATACCTTGATGTGTCCCCCTTCGTACTCATAGGGGTATCTACAGTCAATTATCACAAACTGCTTGATGAAGCTCTCAAACTTCCCAGTCAGCACAGACACCATCTGAGAAAAAAGACCATGAAAACCAGAGTTCAGTTGTTTGAAGCCATTTTTGTGTTGTTCCCCAACCCCCACTAAAGAATTTTTCTAGCTCCCTTGGAGCACTCACCATTTCTGAGTCGATGTATTTTAAATCTTGATGTTTCCCATCGACAGTGGCAAATAAATAACTCTGGAAGAGACAGGATTGAGAAAATTCCAGCTGTGAGTCACATGGGTGACAGCACAGCATCCAGCAGCTCACTCTCTAACAGATACTCTGCTGGCCAGAATCTCTGCAGGAGTCAAAACTCCTAAGAATGCTAAAATCAGGCACAGAATTTAGTTTTTGGCTCCTACACTAGAGGGATTTATAGGGCTTTAACCACAAATGGATCACTTTGTGCCCAACCTGGGACATTCCCTTCTCACCAACAGCCTCTCCTGGTTGTTTGAAGATCAAAGAACTGTTAAGGTTGGAAAAGACCTTCAAGATCAAGTCCAAAGAAGCAAGGGAGGTTTATGAGGGAACAGAAAAGCCTCTATAAAGGGAAGTGTTTTTCTGGGCAGGTTTGAGACATCCCCACCAAGAGAGGCCCTTAAAACACTTGATCCACCACTCAGCCATGGAATCTCTGGAATTACCTTGGAGAAGTCCCCGATAAGGTCTCTCTGGTCACTGTCCAAAATGCTCTCAATCTCTGCTGTGGAGGGCTGGGTCCTCACCAGCTTCAGACTCTGCAGGACACAGAGATCCATGAGTGCTGAACACATCCCATTCCCTATTTCCCACAGCTGACAGTGCACTCCCAAGCCCTGAACTGCCCCCTCAGCTTCCCTGCTCGGGGCAAAGCTCAGGCTCAGCACTGTGGAACTGCTGCCCCAACAATCCCAACCAGATCTCGACTCCCCCATCAGTTCTCTGGCACAATCTGGATGCTGAGCCACCAACCGTCGAGTCCTTGGAAGTTTCAGGCAGACTTTTCCTCTTCTTGCTTTTCCCTGGAGAATTCTCCTCCTGGGATCTCTCCAGCCTTTTCTGGGTGGTTCTTCCTGCAATGCTTGACATGGACGAAGAGCCGAACAAGCGGCACCGCTTGGCCTATGAGGGAGGAGTTGAGTTGTCCAACAAATAAACACGACTCAGGCTTGCAGATTATCCCAAACTTGGCCCTATTTAAAGCACCACCACTGCACAGCAACAGGGGGCTGTTAATCTGAATTATCCAGGCTTTACATTTCCAGTAATACTTGTTACTAGGGGAGCTTGGAGCACCAGAAGCAAGATAAAGAGGCAGCAAAATGCTCCACACCAATTAGCAGCCAATTTATCAGAAGATTAAGGAGCTTTCTGCTGGAGTTCCTTCCCGGGTCTGTTATCAGAGGATCAGGTTACAGCACACCAGGTGAGTCTGTGCACAGTGAATTCCAGATATGCCAAGATTCTGATAAGGGAAGTCAAGATCTTCTCATATTTATGAAATGCAAGAAGAATTTTTATGTCTATGAACGCAAATTGTTCCACACTGACAAAACCTGCCAGGTGATCCGCTCCAGAGATAAAGGAATTCTGCAGGGCTTGTTCTGCTGTTGTTAGGGACACAGGAGACAGTGGTGGCACTTGTCCCAGCTGCCTGGCAGTCCCTGTGTGGGGACACTCACCCGACTGTCTGCTCTCCTCATGACCAGTGGTGCTGTCCAGAGACTGGACACGTCTGAGGGCATCTCCTCGTCGTTCTGGGAAGAGAGGGAAGCTCATGCTCATCCATCTCACCACGGGAAACACTGCAACTACATGGCTGAGGCAAAGATTCCAGCTGGATTCAGCTGCTGGAGCAGCTTCAGGCCATTATCTCCATTATCAGTCCAGTTCTTAAGGAAATAATGGAACTGAGCTGAGCCAGGCTGGAGATGGTGAGTTTATCAATTCATTGATTGATTAACAAAGATGAGCTTCCAGGGCTTTTAGGCACTTCAAATTCTCTTGGAAACAATCTTGTAGTTAAGTGGCTCAAAGCAATCATCACCTCTGACTTTTTTAGCAAGTCTCTAAAGATGCCAACTGTTCAAATAATTCCCTCAGTTCTTAAACTAAAAATAATTCACTTGCTCACACCCCAAACAAATCCCACTGTCTGCACTAGGAAGGAGCACTTATAACACACCCTAGGATGTGTTTATAAAGATGATGAGAACTAATCAATCCCCTTGTGGGAGATGTCCCTGCCCAAGGCAGGGGGTTGGAACTGGACAGGCTTTAAGGTCACTTCCAAACCAGACTTCCCATCCCAGTCTGGGATTCTGTGATTCCCAAAAACTCAGTGTGATGCAGTTTGAGCAGCCAGAGCACACCAGACACATGGGGCAGAGCTGATTTGGGAATCTCCACCTTATTCCCTCTGCACACACCTTCAAGTCCTGGTCATCCAGCAGCTCCAGGAAGCCATCATCATCCTCGCTCTCCGAGGAGGGCAGGGAATGCTGCTGCAGGAAGGCTGCCCTGGAGTTCTCCTGCTCCCCCGAGGCTGTTTCCCCCATGGGCAGCTGAGAGGAGACAGAGGGAGTTTTAACAGCATTCCCTCTGTTCTCTGCAGGATGCTGTAGCCACCGAGGGGCTGCCCTGGCTCTCTGCACCACAGGGAACACCGTGGTTATTCCCAACCCTGAGCTGCAGCACGGGCAGGAATGGGGAGGATGAAGGGCTGCTGGAGCCAGGGAGCAGAGACAAGACCTGGGCCCCCAAATCATTTCTGGACAATGATTTTTCAGTTGTTTTTTCTAAACAATGGGGTATGAATAAGGTAAATTTCCTCCCAGGATGTCACATCTGGACGCAAAATCAAGCTGCATTTACACAGTTGGGTTTGTTGTTCCAAATGCATCTGCCTGAACATTAAGTATCAGCTTTGCTGATCATTTCAATCCCACATCAATGTCCACACTCCTTTCAGTGATTGAGCAGAACCTCAGCTCTGTGCTGGCCCATCTTTCCCAGAACAATGTTTCAAATTTCTCAGGAGCCAAAGGTGAGAAGAATTTTCTTATCTGGCAGATAAGTAAGCCTTTCTTTTTGGCACCTGACTGACAACACCACTTCAGAACCCTGATATAGTTATTTTGATCCCAGAGAATTAGGTGAGAATTAGTTGAAAAGAACAAACTACCTGAGCTGGAGATGAATTCTGCCTTGCTCCATGAACACCCCTTCCATCACGGGAGCCACGAGAAGCTGGTTTGGTTGGCTTCTTAAACTCAAATGATTCCTGAAATAAAAAAAAAAAAAAGCAAAATGATCATTTTACCAAAATTACAAACTGTCTTAAGTTGCTTGGATCCTTTTATCTTTTCCATTTTTTTAAGCTGCCTGACATTTTGGATTTAAGCTCCCTGCTGCCAACAGGAATAGTTTGAAGGTGAATGTTTTCAAATTAAAGATGTTACAGGAGTGTTTCATCTAACATAATCCAGCATTTATGCTCTTGGCATCACCTACAGGCTTCAGGGCTTTTCTACTCCAGTGAGTCAATTCTCTGCAGAATAAATCACTCTTGGAGGCAGCCAAGGCTGTGTCCTGACACCTCATCCCCCAGAGGATTCCCAGCAGCCAGGGCAGACCCAGGACACTGAACCCAAGAGGAACCAGGGCTCCCCACAGCAGCACTGGGAAGCAAGGGGGTGACCCCCCCACCCCAAACACCTTCTGGAGGCAGCTTTTGTCCAGAGCAAACAGCAGGAAGAGATTTTTCCTTTGGCACAGCCAGAAAGGAGTCAGGGTCAGTGGCACGAAGGCAGGACTGGGTAAAGTCTTCCCAATTTTTATTAACCTCCCAACAGCTTGCAGCCACTCTAATCAGAGCTGCAAGTTCCCTTCAGAAAAACTCAGCTAAAGGTGGTTGTGCCTGAAAAACAGCCTGGCAGGGCTTGAAGCCCTTCCCATCACATTCCCTGTGCTAATCCAGCTGTCCCTCCCCTCCCACTGGATCAACACAGGCACTTACATTCTCCTTATTTTCATCCTGCTCCAAAGGCTGGAAAGCATCAGTGTCCAGAGAGTCAGAGTGGTTTCTCTTCAGAGCAGGGCTGGAGCCCAGCAGGCTTTGCTACAACACAGAAAATACAGTTCAGGACTGTGCATCAGTCCTTGCACAAGCACATTTCAAGCACTGAAGGGGTTAATAAAGACTGGAAAGTCTCTGACTACAGTTTTTGTACACCCTGTGCAGGAATCCTCTGCTGACATCTTGGTACAGGAACCAAAATGCATCCAGCAGTGATGGAGCCACATCACAGAAATTTCACACTAAGTTAAGTGAGATTGGGAATTTACAAACTGCAATTTTGACATTAAGCACCCCAGCAGCTGGTGTTGAAGCCAAAAAAATTAACAAGTGTTCAACTACATGTATTCAACCAAAACCATGCTAAATCCTTTAACATGTATAAAACATCAGTCCCACTCTCACTTACTGGCAGGGAATGGATTCTTCTGAAAGGTATTCGAAGGCTACAATGAAAAAAAACCAAAATTTATTTCAACATTTTGCTTTAAAAGGCAGTGACATGAATAGAAATTAATAGAAATGACCCCCCAATTCCATAATCTGAAAGAGACAACAAGGAAGAATTTAAAATAGAATTATACTTACTTCAGCCTGCTGGATTTGATTGCTTTCTCAAACCTAAAATCCAAAGATCAAAGGTCAGAGTTGAAGGTCTTAGAGGTCTTTCCCAAATTCAAGGATTCTGTGGTTCTTAAGGCACAGACTTAAATCAAATATTAAAAAATGCAAGTTAGCTAGACCCTGGTGCAGCCCCAGCCTGCAGGGAGGTGCCAGTGCCATGTGGCTGGCACAAGGCTCTGCTCAGAGCCAGCCCTGGGCAGGGACAGGGCCAGTCCTGGCATTCCAGCTGTGGAGCACATGGAGAGGCACAGCAGGGAATGTGCCAGCACAGGAAAACCCAGCAGGCCTCATTAGCCCAGGTTTGTTAACGAGGCAGGTTTAACACAGGGGTACTCACGTGTCCTCCATGGAGTCATGCGAGGTCGTGGGGCTGGGAGAATCCAAAGCCAAACCTGCAGAGGAGATTTCCCATTGATTCATATCCAGGGATTAGCACACACTGCTACAGATTCCCACAGAAAGACACAGGAAATTCATGTGCAAAGTCCCATCTGCAGCCTCACCTCGGTGCAGAATAAATAAGAGTTAGAGCCACACCCCACCGTGGGGTTTGGCTGTGGATCAAGTGTCAGTGCTTGGGGAATTCAGGAATAATTAAAAAAAGTCCTCCAAGCCCTGCCTGGGCTGTCACATGTTGGTACTCAGCATGGAATACTCTGTTTATCCACCACACACACTTTAACAAACAACTTTTTAATAAACAATTCCTTTAGTGTTTTTTTTTAAAAAAAAGAACCAAAAAGCCATGGTTTTAGTTACACCTCTTCCTACAAAGAAATTTTGGGCTCTTTCCAAAAAAGGCAGTCAAAAGGCCCTTCTGAATGTCCTGGAATTAACAGGAAGCACTTCAGAAGCACAAAATCCAAAGTCACTCCAACAGGGATTCCTGAGGAGCCACAGAAAGTGAGGATTTAGCAAGGCTGGTTGCTCTGTCCTGCTCTGTGGTTTGTGAGCTGTACTCGTGCTTCAGCACTTCATAAAGTTCTTTTTTTAGCCTGAAAGTGCCCTCCAAATGGGGCATAAATCCAGAGGGAATCTACAAGTTATGGGGTGAGAGCTTATTTCATCTTCACTGATAAAACATGTGTGAAAACCAGAAAATCCTCCCAGAACTGAGGGGTTTCAGATCATCAACCAGCCCTTGGTAAGAGGAAAACACAGGACAGAGCCACTCACTGGCACAGGTTGGGTTTAAAGAGAGAAAACACAGTGAGGACTTGCTTTCCCTCCCTGCTGCTCACAGTCTCCAGCACAATTAAAGCAAAAAAATTAAAGAAAAACCCATGCACAGCCCAAACCATGAGCTGCAGAGGCTTCCTGAGGGATTTTCCACCTCCCTCCTTCCTTCCAAGAGCACAGGAATGAGAGGGGCTGCAAGCAGGGATGGTTCTCTCTCCAAACTTTTAACCATGCCAAAAGTGCATTTCCAACTCCTAAGCATTATTTATTAATTAGGGAATCTCTACCTGAGTCTGTGGACTCTGAAGACGCCAATCTGTGTAATCCACTTTTGGTTCCCATGTCTTGGTCCAGGTTTTCATGCTGCCTGGAAATGAAATTTGGGATTTACTTTAAAAGGAAGAAATACAACAGTGCAGGTAGGTACAGCACAGGTGGGCATCACCTGGATTTCTATCAGAGCCCAGTTATCCTTTCTGGAACTGCAACCCTCTGTTTGGCAAACACTCCTTTAATTCAAGGTTTGAATAGAGAAAATGGCCAAACTTTTAATTCAAACCCATTTTGATAAATAGTTACTTCCAAAAGTTTGTTTTATCTGCTAAACCTCAGTGCTGAGAGAAAAGAGAATCATATGGAGCACCACATATATGAGGGAAAAGCTCCTTGAGTGAGGCTCATCAACGTGGTTAATTTAAAAAACAAAACAAAAAAATGTAGCCAGGGTTACAAAATCAAAGGGTTGAGTAATTTCCAGGGGGGCACTGCCAATGGTTTGCAGGAATCCCAGGAATCTGAAGGAGGGAAGAACCATAAAGCAGGTGGTTGCAAAAATGAGAATGACAGAAAAATCAACAAACAAAACCCAGGAGGGTCATTGAGACTTGAGTGGGCCAGGACAAAACAGGAGCCACAAAAGGGAGAAACTGTGGGAATAATGGGATTAGAGGAGTTAAGAGAGCAGGAAAATGGAGCAGCTGGGAACAGCAGAGCCCAGAGCCTGCAGCACCTGGCACTCGGGAGACAGAGAGGAGGAGGAGGGTGCAGGAACAGGGAAGGAAAGAAGGACATGGAAGGACCACAAAGGTCCCTTTTTTGGGGACACAAAGGTTTGTAGGAGAAAAGGAATCGCAGGGAAGGGCTCAGGAGGGAGGCAGATGCCCAAGAGCAGAACCAGGACAAGGGGAAAGCGTCCCAGAACATAGATCAATGTGGGATGGGGGAGAGAAGAGAGGGGAGGCATCAGCAAAGGGGTGGGGGACCCTAAGGGAGTCCGGGAAGTTTGCAAGGTGGGAGAAATAAAATCTCACGGCTGGGTGTGGGGAGAATAAAGAGCTCCGGGAGGCCTCGTTTTTGGGGGAAGGGCTGGGAGAAGAGGGGCTGCAGGCCTCGGCTGGAGGTGTGGGGAGAGAGAAAGGATGAGCCTCAGAGAATTCCTGGGGAGAAAAGGGGATGAAGAGACCCCCAAGGCCTCCATTGGCGGGTGGGAGGAAAGGAAAAGGTGGGATCCACGAGGCCTCGCTGTTTTTGGGGGTGAGGGCAGATGAGCACCCCGAGGCCTGACTTGTGCATGGAGCGGCGACAGGGAAGGAAATGAGCTCCTGAAACCCTGCAGCGCCGAGGAGGGAGTAAAGACACTCCGGAGGGCCCGGGGAAGGAGGGGGTGTTAAAACACATCCCTGGAACTTGGGGGGCTTTTTTATTTGGGAGGGGCGGGCGGGAATTCCGTAAGGCTTCACTGCGCGGGAGGGAATTACGGGGGTGGATGGAACCAAAAGAAAATGACTCCTGCAGGCCTTGGTGTTTTTTATATATGGGGGAGCGTCCTTAGGCCTCGCTTCGGGTCCGGCAGGGGGAAGAAAACGTCCTGGAGAGGGGCAAAACGCCCAGGAGAGGGACAAAGTGCCCGGGAGGGCTCGGAGGGGTGGGGGAGAGGAGGAAGGGGGCTCCCGTGGTAAGGGAGTTAGAAGCGGGGGATAAACCCTCCAAACCTCGCTTTTTTTTGGGGAGGAGGTGTCACGACAGAGGCAAGAAAAAGGGGGGTGCCCGGGCCCAGCGCTCGCAGGGCCCCGCGCCCCAACTCACCCGCGCCCCAGCTGCTCCATGGTCAGGCGGAGATCGGAGACAGGCGAGAGCTCATCCTGAAAGAGCGCCTTAACCACCGCGGGCGAGGCGGGGGACGCCGGCGAGAGAAGCAGAAGGCGACGGCGGTGGGAAGTGCTCGGGGTGGGATCCATTGGAGTAGGAATAGGAACTCAGCACAGCCGTCCCGTCTTCTGCCGTCAGCGCGGCCGCCGCAGCGTTTTGACCCCAACCGGTACCCGTCGCCCGCTCCGAAGCTGGCGCCAAACCGCGGCTCAGCCAATCAGCGCGCGGCGTCCCGCGGGGGGCGGGTTGTTTTTTTTCAAACCTCCCCTCCCACCGCGCGCGCCCCGGCCAGTAGGAACGGCGGGGCTGCGGCCAGGCCCCGCCCACGGCGGTTGCTTGACGTCGCTCTGGACCAATAGGAATGCGAGAAAATCGGGGTGGAGGGAATGCGCGCCAGCGCGGGGGGGACTACATTGCCCAACATTCCTAGCGGGCCCGCCGCGTTATCGCTCTCTGCGTTGCATGCTGGGGAATGTAGTTCCCGCCTCACAGCTGCGCCTCTTTGCCGCCATGTTTCCAGACTCCCTTTAGCCAGGGCGTGAGAGGAAAATGGGGAAGATGAAGGAAAAATACTCAGCAGATAACACGGCCTCTCCTGTGATAAAGAGCCCTGTCCACATAATTTCTTTTATGCCACTTTATGGGGTGTTTGGTGAGCGGATGGGGAAATAAGGAAGTGCATGTCCCTGCGACACCGGGATGGGGTTCACGGGGCGACGAGCAGGAGAAAGGAGATTTGGCAGTCCCCCACTTGTACTCCACATAAACTCTTTAGGACACGCAGCTTCTCCTCAGCTCAGGGCTGGCAGAGATCTGATGTCCAGTCCCTGGCAGATACTCTGCCTTGTCTCTCCAGTGGTCCTGGAGGCTGCTGTCTCCAGCTGATCACTTTGGATCCGGAGATCTCCAGGACACGACCCACAACCCGTGTCCCTCTGCCTGGGCCCTGCCACCCGCTAATCACACAATGCTCCCAGTTCCTGGATAAGAACCGAGGTGTTTGTTCCTTCCCTGAGCATCCCGGATCTCAGCGATCCCAGTCACACCCCCGGCTCCAGCTGCTCTTCCAGGTATGCCCTCACTCCCACACTCCCTCCCTGAACATTTTCCTTTTTACAATTGAGCATTTATCACCACTGTTATCAGCTCGTTGCTCCAGCCTGGCTTCCTGTGTGCTGGGTGGCTGCATCCTCCAGCACCAGCACCAGCACAGCTGCAACAAGCCATGCTCTGCTGCCAAAGGCTGCCATGGAAAATCAGAGCCTCTTCCCCGCTCCCTCCTGGTTATTCTATGGCCTCAGTGCCCACAGCGAGAGGTAGGACACCATCACCATGGGATCTAGCCAGGATACCTGCACACAGACACCCCCAGGCAGGACAGCACTTCTTTAATGCTCCAAAGGACATAGCAGGAGGAGACACAGGAAACTGGAGAGGGGATCCAGCCCAGGCAGAGCTGCAGTGAGTGTGCAGCGTGATGCCATGTCATTCCCACATCTCCCTGCTCAGCTCCCCTGCAGGGGCCCAGCAGCCATCTGACCCCATCAGTCACACAGCCAGATCTGGGTTTCTGCTGAATAGAGACAAAAATACGGGAAGACTTTCTCAGTGAAGGTGGCCTCAAACTGCAAGATCTGCATCATGTTCTCTGTGTTGTAGAAGGTCACTCGGCCCGCTTTGTACTGCAGGTGGATCCTGATTCTCTGGAGCTCTTCCCTGAGCAGGTCAGACAGACACCATGCTGTCTGTTTTGTACTGGCCCTCCCAGTCCAGTTTCAGGGACCAGATCTTCTCTGATCTGGGCATGATGTACGACTCCTATCTCAGCATGGAGTCCAGGGCCACCCCCAGGGCCCAGCCGTTCTGTTTCCCACCCTCCACCTCCCAGACATGAACCCCTGGGAGCCCAGGACTCTGGGGCTGCCCATGAAGCTCCTGGAGATGTCAGGGAGGTTTTGTTTTCCATCTCTGAACCGGATGGTTTTGTGGTCCTGCGAGAGGCTCAGGTGAGGGCCTGCCATCTCTGGGTCCAGTGCCACCTTCTCTCATTGATGACAGAAACATCAGTCTGTGCCTGCTGAGAACCAGCACCTCTCCACCCTGCACCACAGGACTGGGATGGCACAGGGGGGTCAAGGGGTGCAGGACCCTTACTGTCCCCACGTTGGTGAAGAGATGCTCCCTGAGGCAGGACTGAACCAGGCAGTGTCCCCACATTCAGGGGACAGACATGACGGGCTTTGCTAAATCTGCTCCCAGATCTGCTGGCTGTTGCTGCCTGTGGGAGCAGTGTTTCCCGTGGGTGTGAGGAGGCACTGCTGCAGGGCAGGAGAGGGCCAGGCCAGTCCCTGCTCCTGTGACAAGTGCTCACCCAGCTCGGGACGCTGCTCTGCCGAGCAAGCAGGCAAGCTCACTGCAGAGCCGGAGCTGCCCATCCGTCAGGGATGTTCTGCTGCCATCCCGTGGCCATCCCACAAGGCCACACAGGTGTCACTGTGCAGTGTCACCATCCCAGACCCTCTGCTAAACCCACTCCTCCAGGGACTGCGGGAGGGAAACTGAGGCACGACTGTCCTGTGCTCAGATGCATCATCCCAAAAACTGAGAATGGAAGGCAGCCTCAGCACAAATGGTGCCGGCCAGACCTCAGCCTAGTGATGCTGCATCATGTGGGCCCCAAGCACCTGCAAAAATACTTCTGATCATGCCTAAATGCCAGCTAAAAACATGTACAGCCCCTCTGCTTAACTGGGCACAGCCTGACACAGCCTTCTGCTGTCCTGGCCCTTGCCTGGTGTCGCAGGACAACGTCCCTGGTGCTGCCTGGCACGAGGACAGACCTGGATTTTTATAGCAGGCCTAGTGAAAACAATAGGACTCAGTTCTAGACAGATGCTGGGTTTACATGTGGTGTGAGCCAATCTCTGCACCAAGAATATGAGGAAACTCATCCTGGAAAGGTTTTCCCCCCTCACTCGTGCTCATCAGCTCCAGACACTTACCCTTTCCTTGTCTATCTCGCTCTGCAGGTTCACTGGAAGGAAAGGAAGATGCCTGAGTGTCTCTCCTGTGGCACCTTTCCTGCTCTCCATCAGGACAGCAAGCCAGATGTGGAGCCCCAGGCTCCAGCAAAGCCCATCTCAGGGATGGTTCCCATCTGGAGCAGGCATTTTGCTCCCAAGCCCCAGGCAGAGGCACCAAGCAGTGAGGATTTCCTGCTGCCAGCCAAGCCCAGGGGAAGCACAACACAGAGCCAGCAGAGTTTTACCTTTGAATTTGACCACCATGTCCACAACCAGCTGGCTCATGTCAGAGACACTCTCAATGCTCCTCTGCAGCTCCAGGAAAACCAGCTCTGGGACTGGGGCTGCCTCACAGCTGAGGGGAACAAAAGGGAGAGGAGCTCTGAGCCCAGCCACCAGCCAGGCCCAGGAAGGAAACAGGGAAATCCCTACAGCCACAGAACCCAGAGCAGCTGTGCCCAGCTATCAGCACAGGAACCCCATCTTTAGGAGGGGTGCAGTGGCATCTGGTTCCTGGGAGCATCACATGAAATCCCAAATACTCAGCAGGGCAAACCACCTCCCTCCTGGCTCCTGCAGCGCTCCCACACCTCTGCCCAAAGGAGCTGTGCAGGAGGAGAGGGACACCAAGCCTGTTTCAAACCTGCTCAGGATTTTGCCAGCATCCTGCAAGAGAGAAAACACAGGTGAGCTCTGGCACTGTTGAGGGGCAGGGAGCTACAGTGGAGGTTAAGGGGGCTGGGGGTCACCCCACACCTCACCCCAACCCTCCCTTCCCTCAGCGCCCTGACCCACAGCAGGCACAGCACGGTGTCACAGCGTGGCCCTCGGGCTGCAGAGGGTGCCAGGTGGGTGTCCCAGCCCCCCAGGGGTCACAGCACCCAGTGGGAGATGCAGCCCCACCATGAGGAACTCGACCACCAGCTGGTCCTGCTTCTCGATCCACACAATCACCGTGTCCTGCAGCGACTCCCTCTCCCAAACCTTGGAGTTGTATTTGTACCAAGCTCCTGGGATACCTGCTTGAGCTGGGCCAGCACGATCTCCTCCTGCTCCTTCAGGAACTGCTGCAGCTCCTCAAAGGTCTCGGGCACCTGCTGCAGCTCCAACATCTCCATCACCTGCAAGGCACCACACGGAGGCCCTGAGCCCGCCCAGCCTCCAGCTGCCTCCACAGGGACACAGCTGCTGCAGAGAGGGGACAAGGATCACACACAAGGGGAGCAGAGGTTTTGTACAGCACGAGTGGAAAGAATGGAGAGAGAGAGTCTGCATGTTGATGAGCTCAAGGAGGCCATATGAGATGGATAGAGAGGGAGAGAGAAAAGAACACTGTCATGGATTAGGAGGTAAGCATATATGGGGAGAGGGAACAATGGGACATTCCTGGGGAGCCAGGTGGGTGAGCAGTGGGGGGCATGGAGAGGATCACACACCAGCAGGTCATCACTTTTTGGGTCTTCTTTGAGCTTCAATTTTTCCTTCTGTTTTTGTAGAAAAAGCAGGCTGCTCTGGAGCGTCTCTTAGGGCAGAGATTAAAAAAAAGCATTTCTGGTAATTTTGGAGTGACATTCACAGGAGGGAGATGATGTCACCAAACAACTCCTGTGGGGAGAATCCCAGTGTGGGGAGTCACTAGGGGTGACCCCTGAGTGCCTGGGAGTGGGTTTTGAGCTCAGAGACAGCACACACCTCTCCAAACTCACTTTAGTCAGGCTGGGGAGAGCCCCATCCACAGCTCTTATGGCCAGAAACATTTCTGGAATAACTTCATGTAGAATCCCTGGAGTTTGCGGTTTGGGTTTGTTTTTTTTAAATTTTTATTTAATAAGAAAAAACAACTTTTGACATTGGAAGTGGGATTTCTGGGAAGAGGTTTGCAGTGACAGTAGCAGTTACTCAGACATGCTCCATAAATTTGCTGGAGTTTTAAAAAACTCCTCATGCTCTGAGTTATCTCTTGCGTTGCAGTGAGCTGAGCCCACATTGAGGGGCAGAAACCCTGGCTGGGGACATCTGGGGCACAAGGGACCATATGGGGACACAGAGGGGTGAGCAGTGAGAGGGTCCTGGGCTCTTGGGTGGGCTGGGCCAGGTGATGGGAGAACCAGCAGCCCCAGCAGGGTGGGATACAGGACCCCAGCCCACAGATGGGGACCCCAAACTCCAGACAGGGTAGCAGCTGGGCGAGGCCCCAAATCCGTGGCCCAAATCCTAGGGGACACACCCTAACCTGTGTGTGGAGGGGAAGCAGAGCAGTGCCCTGAGAGAAGCCCAGACCGTGCTCAGAGGAGACCCACCCATGCATGGAGGGGACCCAGACCCATACCCAGAGCAGCTCACGCCCACAGCAGACCCCAGACGTATGTCCAGACAGGACACTAACCTGTACCCAGAGGGGACCCTGCCGGTGCCTGGAGTCGATCCCAACCTGTGGCCGAGCCCGATCTGTGCCCCTCGGCCACCCCACCCCGGGCAGCGAAGACACCCAGCCCTGCGGCCGCCCATACTCGGAGCTCCCGGGCGGTCTCGGTGCCGGCGGTGCTGGGCCCGGCGCTGCAGGGCTCCAACAGCACCAGGAGCCCTCCGTGCTGGGGCACCGCGGCCGCTCCGCCACCCCCGGCGGGCCCGGGCCGGCCTCACCCGGCTCCACCGCGGGCAGGCGGCGGGGCCCCAGCACGGGCTGTGCCCGCACGGCCCCGGGCACGACGGGCAGGTGGTGTCGGCAGCCGGCTGCTCGCCCGGAGCCGGCACATCTTGAGCCGTGGCAGCGCCGGATGGTAACAGACGGCAACAGACGGGATGGGGCGGCGCTGCTGGGTGTGTAAGAGTGTGAGTGTGCGCATCCGTGTTATTACACACGTGTAGGTGTGCCAGGGTACACCCGTGTCACACATCACACACGTGTAGGTGTGCCAGGGTACACCCGTGTCACACATCACACACGTGTGTGTGCGCCAGGGTACACCCGTGTCACACATCACACACGTGTGTGTGTGCCTCTGGGTGTGTGTGTGTACGCGTGGGAGCGTCCCCGTCTCTCCCTGTGCATATTCCTGTGCCTGGATCTCACAATACACACACGCGTGTCCATGTGTGCAAGCAGGGGAGGAAGGAGAAGGAAAACCCCGAGGTGGGACAGGGACCCGGGGCTCGCTGTGTGTGCCCGTGGCTGCACAGGCGTGCCCGTGGGCAGCCCACGCGAGCGGGGATGCAGCAGCAGGGGAGGGCTGCGGAGAGTGCGAGCCTTCATCCCAGCCTTCCCCCGGGGCACGGTGCTGCCAGCGCCCGCGGATGCTCGGCTTAAATTAATTCAGTCATTAATAACCTGGAACGCGTCCGGGAGCTTCGCCCTGGCTCGGCCCTGGCGGCGGGTCGGGAATCCCTTCCCCAGGCCTTGCACTGGGATCCTTCCCGGGGCCTGGCTCTCGCCGGAGCCGCTCCCCGGCCACCCGGGCTGGGTTAATGCAGTGGTTAATGCAGTTTTAAGGGATTGTGTCGGGGCGGCAGCTGCGCCGTGCGGGAGCCGAGGGTAATCCCGTGCTGCCGCCCTGCGCTGCCGGCCCCGGCCCGCTCGCCTGAAATCCCCCCAAGCCCCGGCTGCTCCCGGGCAGGAAGGCTCCAGCCTCCATCCCCGCACCGCATGGCTGCCTCCCCCAGCGTCTCCTTCACTCTCACACCCGGAGAGCAGCAGCAGCAGCAGCAGCAGCGTTTAGGGAAGCAGAGCCCCTCGAGCTGCCTCGTGTTTCTCCGCCTGCTGCGGCTCCAGATTGTCCCTTCTGTGCTGCTGCCGTGGGCTCAGTGCCGGAGGGTGCTGGGTGCCCAAAACCAAGTCCCCGTATTCAGCCGTCTGTTCTGCTCCTCCTCCATCCTCACGTGCTGCCAGCCGGGGCCCAAGGAGTGTTTTCGGGGGCACCACAAAGCAGTCGAACGAATCCCTCTGCAGGCAGTGACTGCCATGGCCGTGCCCTGCTGAGCATCCCTGCCACCCCACTGCCAGCTTCCCTGCCCCGGTGGCTCCCAGGTCGTGCTTCCAGCCTCCTGCCCAGTGTCCCTGCAGCACCCCGGGGTGACAGCCTGGTGTCCCCACTCATCTGGAGCCTGTGGGATGCTGTCCGGGGATACACTGCTCATTCATACCTAGGTGGGGACAGCAGTGGCTCCTGCTCATCCCCTGTTCCTGGAGCTGCTCTCTGGGTACATCTGTGTGCAGTTCTTCCAGCACCCCAGGCCAGGGAAGGCTGGGTGTCACCAGCCCAAGCTGCAGGACAGGAGCTGTCGAGTCAGTGTCCCACCATGGGACAATGCTCTTAATTGCCACCACTGTGGTTTTCAGAGTCACTGCCACCTGCACTCAGGGCTATGATGGCCATGTTGTCCCACTGGCACGGGAGCTGTCTCTGCAGACAGATCAGTGACATTTGAGCTGCTCAAGGTCACCAGGATGTTGTTAAATCCTGGCAGTGTCCAGCGACTGAGGCTGTTAGATCTGTGTGTGGTGGGTGAGGAGCAGCTTGAGGGGCAGGAGTTGCTGTGTGGGGCCCAGTGACACAGAGCAGAGCACGGGCATTACCAGCCTGGCCACACCAAGGTCCTGGCACTGTGGGGGACAGCCAGGCACCTCAGCTTCTTTTTTGCTGATAAAAAGCTGAATTCATCCATTTTTAGGAAAAAAAAGGTTTCTGCCAGGTCTGTGTCGCTGCCAGTGTGACGGACATGAGCCGCTGAGTAGCAGAATCAGTTCTGCTTTTCATTTCCTTCTTCTCCATAATTGTATTTAGTCCTGGTGAGGGGGATGCAGGGATGCTGAGGGAGACAGGGCTGCAGCCAGGCCCTCCTCTCCTGCCCCCACACCTCCCTGCCAGGACATCAGTTCCACCACAGCACTTCTCATGGAATCCCAGAATGGTTTGGGTGGAAAAGGACCTCAAAGCTCATCTTGTTCCACCTCCCTGGAAGGGCAGGAACACTATCTCAGGTTGCTCAAAGCCTCGTCCAACCTGGACAACTTCCAGAGATGGAGGTGTCAACTCCTGTCAGACCCTGACTTGAAACCTCAAACTTCTTCCAGGGAGTTGCAGGCACAACCCCAGCAGTGGGAAGGCAGGAACCTTGTTAGGAGCCTGTCCTGGCAGCCCCAAAATGCTCCCACCCACAGCGGTGACCAGCTGACGGCTCTCAGCAGCTCCACGTGGCTGTGCTGCCCTCTGGCACTTCCTAGCACAGAAGAGGCCATAAATCCCAACTTAGGAAGGGTTCACACACCAGGAAAGTCCTGGATGAGGACTGGTTCTGCAAAGCCATTAACAGGTCCCAACAACTTCTCCCATCATCGCTCTTTATTGATGCCACTGTCCAACACGAGATCTGACAGCACCGGGATGGAGCCTGGTGTGCTCTGAGGAGCTGGTGCCACCACCCCAACCCAGCTGGTGTCACCACTGGAGCCTCAGCTGGTGCCACCACCCCAACCCAGCTGGTGCCACCACCCCAGCCCCAGCCCAGCCCTTTGGATGGATGTCACCCAGCCAGGTGACAGCTGGGATCACCAGGAACCGAGCTGGTACAAACAGGGGCTCAGACCAACAGCAGGGAGATGGATCATGTCCCACCCACCCTGGCAGAAGGTGCCCAGGGACAGGGAGGTCTTTTCTTGGAGCCATCCTGGAGCTGCTCCTCCTCTGGGCAGGAATTCTGCCTCTCCTGCCATTGAGGAGCACGGGAGCAATGCCACCAGCAGCAGCTCAAGGACAGCAGAGCAGGTAAACACAACAAGGCTTTGCTCTGTCCCTGGAGACCCCACAGCACCCCATGGGCAGACCCACAGCACCCCAATGCCCCCGGTGGCAGGACTGAGCTAGGAACGAGTGTTTGGAGGAGCCTTGCGGAGGGGTCCTACCAGAAAAAGGATCTTTTACTGCAACTAGAATTTTATTCTATTGTATAATTCAGGAGTGCATCACAGCCCCGCGAGCCGGGCAGGCACCTATCAGCGTTTCCATCTAGACACACGCAGAACTTCCTCATCAGCTGCATCTGTTAATTACTCACCTCCCCCCGGCTGGAGCTCCTCCTGTCACATCCAGCCCGGACGGGCAGCGCCTCCACAGAGCTCCTGGACAAAAAGTGACTGTGCCAGAATCAGCCTACAGAGCAGTTAACAAAAAAAACCAAAAAAAACAAAAAGAAACAAACAAACAAACAAAAAAAACCAAAACGAAAAATAAAATCTTGCCCATCCTAAGGTTGCTTATCAAATAAAAGTTCCTCCACATTTATTAAAAAAAACCAAACAGTAGATTTAAAAAGCAGTTACGAGTCCTACTCTGGCAAAACACCCTGTGTACAGGTTTCTTTTGTCGGTGGTTTGCTTGTTGGTGAGGATTCCCCCTAAATCAGCTGCTTCTGTTAATTTTATATATATATAATCTTTTAATTTTGCCGCGCGTTGCTTGCTTTAATTCATTAATTTATTTCCAATCAGCCGAGTCTCCACCAGACCAGCGGCGCTACCACACAAAGCTTCCTTGATGTCCATGCCCTGAGCCGGGGTGGGGGGAGATGGATGGAGGGAGGGTGGGAGAGATCAGTGGAGGAGAAGGAGGACGAGTAGGAAGGGAGGGATGGAGGGAGGGAGGGAGAGGAAGCCTCGGCAGCCCCTCACTCTCCCATGTGCGTCCTCAGGTGGTACTTGAGCGACTGCTTGTAGCGGAAGCACTTGGTGCACTCGGTGCAGGGGTAGGGCCGCTCGCCGGTGTGCGCCCGCTGGTGCTCCAGGAGGTGATGCTTCTGCGTGAAGTTCTTGCCGCACTCGGTGCAGTGGTAGGGCCGCTCGCCCGTGTGGATGCGCTGGTGCTCCAGGAGGTGGTGCTTGCGGATGAAACCCTTCCCGCAGACGGCGCAGGCGTGCGGGCGCTCCCGCGTGTGGATGCGGTAATGGTTGGTGAGCTTGGACTTCTCGCTGAAGGTCTTCTCGCACTGGCTGCACTGGTAGGGCCGCTCGCCGGTGTGAGTCCGCTGGTGCCGCAGCAGGTGGGAGGGCCGGGTGAAGTTCTTGCCGCACTGGGGGCACAGGAAGGCCATCTCGTTCTTGCCGGCGTGGATCCTCTGGTGCATGAGCAGGCTGATCTGCAGGCGGAAGCTCCTCCGGCACTCGCCGCAGGTGAAGGGCCGCTCCCCGACGTGGGTGATCTGGTGTTTGCTGAGGCTCGACTTGTGGCTGAAGCTGCTCTCGCACTCGGAGCACTTGTAGGGCTTCCCCGGGGGCGGGGGCCGCGCCGGGGGCTTGAGGCCGTGCTCGGGGCGCCGCGGGACCCCCACGCCGCGGCGCGTGTGGCTGCGCTGGTGCAGCAGGAACTGCTGCTTGTTGCGGAAGCTGAGGTCGCACTCGTGGCACTCGTAGGGCCCTTCCTTGAGGTGGTTGCGCTGGTGGATCATGAAGTTGATCTTGAGCATGAAGCTCTTCCCGCACTCGGGGCAGATGTAGGGTCTCTCCCGCGTCCGGTTCCGCTGCTGGCCGCCGGCCGGCTTCATGTCCCCGGAGTCCCTCTCGCAGGCCGACGGTTTCCTGACGCGGGCGGCCAGGCTGCGGGGCTGCGCCTTGGAGCTGCACTGTGCCTCGCAGCCCAGCCCAGCCTCGTGGCTGGGGAACGCCGGCGGCTCACTCCGGCCCGAGAACATGGCACAGGGCTCCAGCGTGTCGGGGTCATCCTCCTCCTCCTCCTCTTCCTCCGTCTTGATCACGATCCCATCCTCTGAGGGGGAAAATTGAACAGCGTTAGGGTCAGTGTTTTGAATGGGGCGGCCTCCTACACCCCTGTGGCTGCTACAGAAACATCTGCATGGGCTCCCACAGCTGTTTGTGCCTGCCTGCTCTGTCCCAGCACCCTGACACGAGCCAGCTGCAGCCCAGAGCACTGGGAAGGGCCGTGTGCCCCCCGAAGAAGGAGTTCAAGACAAACCACCCCTGGTCAGGCTCCTCTGGAGGGTGCGCTCCAACCGCCTGCCAAAAGGTTTGCCAACTTGGTGCTGCTGCAGGATGTGGGGGATAAAAGCGCCGTGGGTTCGCCAGGGCTCGGGTGGCTGAGTTATTTCAGAGCAGCTCCATGTGCCACTGGGCTACGGCACCGCTCCCGGCACGGCACCGCTCGGCAGAAACAGCACCGGGCTGCCAGCTCTGCTCCAGGGACAGCACAGCCCACAGGGACTGTCCCCTTCCCTCAGCATCGCCACGATGTGGCATGGAGAGAGACCCACCCCTCTCCTTCCCAGAGCACCCAGCAGTAGGATGGAATGGCAGCAGGATGGACGGCAGCAGGCCAGGCTCCCCTTCGTGTCACCGAGGCCAGAAGTGAGCTGGGGGTTTTGTTTGGTGAGAGCAGCCATCCCAAGGACCTGTGTCCAGCACAGCCCCAGGAATGGCCCACAGAGCATCCCTCATATCACCCCATGCTGGACTGTGGGCCAGGCCTAAATGCTCTCCCAGGAAGACCATCCCCAAGACAAGGAAATGGATGGGAGTGGATGTGTCAAAGCCATGGCCCTCTTCCCTCCGAGGGAAGGGAAAACCCAGTTCCTTCTCCCTGCCCCCTCTATGGACCTGTAGCTCAGCCCCCATCCCAACCAGCACAGCCACAGCTCCCACTCAGCCCCACCAGCCAGGCCCCACATCCTGCAGAGGCAGCAGCTCTTGGACAAGGATCAGCTCCAGCCCCACTGGTGGCTTGGCTGGTTTCCCTCACAAAGCCTTGAGCAGACCACAGGACCCACAAGACGGAGTTGAGGCCCTCAAGAGCCCAACTCTCTGCACCTTGGTTTGTGTTACACCGCCACAAAGCCATCAGGAGAACGGAACCCATCGTTCCCAAGCTCTCCTCTCCCCGCTCTCCCATCCTCACCCTGACAGCACATCTGTAGGACTTGGCCTGTATCTGCCACTCCACTGGCAGAATCTTACACATGAAACACTTGGTACCATCATCTCATCTCTCCACAAATCACCTCATCCTTCCCCTTCCCTCCTGGCAGCTCACAAACCACAGAGCTCCAGCCACATTCTTCCCTATCCTGTGGAGCTGTCCCGAGCAATTCCCACACTTGGCAACCTGCAGGACCATCCACATTGCCCCAGCAGTGTCCAGTGTGTAACCATCCACTCCCCCACACCTCTCACTAACGTCTTGCCCTCTGCCACAGACAGATTTTGGGAGCAGGGCTCTCACAGAACACTGCCTGAGACACATCTTCCCTTGCTCTCTGTGGCTTTTCCCAGGCTGGCCCAGTGCTTGCTCTGCTCCTTAGCTGGACAGAGCCTTCAGAGACCACGTTCTGTGTCCACCATGGATGTGCTGCCTCCTCCTCCAAGCTCAAGGGCTGACCAGAGCCACTCTTGGAAGTTGCTGCAGCCAGAAACTTTCCTTCTGGTGCTGGTTCTGGGGGGGGGATTTACTTCCAACCCCTTCCCCACCTTTTCCTAGCCCACCACAGCCCCCCAGACCTCCTGTCACGTGTGCAGAGCCGTGTCCCCAGCGTCTCACCTGTGCAGCTCCCGTGGTGAACGATGACCCTCTGGATCTCGTTGAAGTCAGCTCCATACTCAGATGAGTCCCCCAGGCTGGTCCCTGGGAGGTCCCTGGGTGGGGACACGGAGCCGTAGGGGCTCTCACAAGCTGCCTCCTCATCTGGGCTCTGGAAGCTGCCCTCGGACTGCCCCGACATCCCGTGCAGCTCGGGGTTCTCAGGGCTGTCTTCAGGAAGGAGCTCCTCTGTTTTGATCACAACCCTTATTCCAGCTGCAACAACGAGATTCCCACTCACCATCACTCCCAGGAGCCAGGACAAAGGACCTGCTCCCAGCAATCCCTGCCGGCTCCAGCTGCTGATCCCGCTGAGCGTTTCATCTGCTCGGCCTTTTCTGCTCTCCCTTCAGCCCCTGCCCTTCACCCATCCCTGTCACACTCCCAGCTCCAGCCCAGGATGCTCTGCAGGCACAGGGAACTCGCTCCACCCAGCTTGGGTGCCACAGCAGAGCACTGCTCAGCCACCCCACATCCCCCAGCTGCAGCTCCACATGGGCCTGTGATTTTCCTCTTCCCATGGGCCTCAATTTAATTTCGAGATCCTTGTGATGGAAAGCATAAGCAGGGTGTTGGTGTGACCCCACATCCACAGCCTGGAATCAGGAATGATGAGTGGAGGTGACACCATCTCTTTCAGGCCACCTCCTTATCTCCTTATCAGCCCCTTATCACAGCACAGGAGTTGTTCTGGGACTCGGGGTCACTGGTACCCCATTCCCAGCCCCTCAGCATCCCACCTCCCTGCACACAGCATGGGACCAGGCTTCCCTTCCCAGGAGGATGCTCCAAACCCAGGCACCATCCACACAAAGAGAGGGTGGAAAGGATTTTCTGGGTGGATGGGCTCTCCCAATGGGACCTGATTCTCCTTCCTTGCTGGGCACACCAGTTCCCTGAGGACCTGGTCTGGTTGCAGATGCTTCCCTTGCTGGGAAGGGCTCCCAGTGCCCAACTCTCCAGGCTCTGCTTGTCCTGGTTTCTATGTTGAGCTGTACCTGGACATCAAACCTCCAACCAGCCAAATTTATCCTAGGCAAGGCTTCACATGATCAACCACAGCAGCCACAGCTCCCAGCAACATCTGCTTCAGCCTTGGGATGAGCAGCTCCTGGGAACACAACCCTTGCCCTGGTGCCAAGGTGCCGCCTCACCTGCTGTGGCATCAGTAATGATCTCACTCTCCTCCAGGTCCTGCTCATTCCTGCCCCGTGATTCCTCCCCTTGCTCGATCTGAGACAAAACACCAGGTTTGGAAATTGCATAGTCTGTTGAGAGACAGAGGGATGGGAGAGAGGGGTTACTGCACTGGGAATCCAACATTGCCTTCCACCTCTTCCCAGGACACTCAGGAACATCCACATGTGCAAAATCCTCTAAAAGGGTGCGTGGGCTGGTACCCACTGCAGACCCAGAAGATGCAGGGCAGCCCTCCCAACAGCCATGGGGATGGAGCTGGTTTTTGATGGCATAACTGTGGCTGGAAGAGGTCTGGGAGGTCTCCAGCCCACCTGCCCACAGGGCATCCCTCACCCAGGCAGAACACCACCACAGCATGAGCTGGAATAAACCCAGACTAAAAACATCCTCCTGTGTTTGGGACATTTGGGTCTCATCAGAGGGGGATCTCCAAGGAGGAGCCAGAAGGAGCCTCCTGTCCTTCAGCAGGGTGAGGACCCCCCGTATTTACCCAGGGAGATCAGAGACTCGTAGTTCCCCTTCATCACATTCTTGTACAGCTCCTTCTGCCACTCCTCCAGCTTCTCCCATTCCTTGTCATTGAAATAGACGGACACATCATCAAAGGTCACCGGCACCTGCAATTCCAACAGCGGGTTCAAGCAGGAGCCTGCACACAGCCAGGCTTCAGCTCCTTCCACACCATCAATGAGCTGCTTTTTACATTTAAAACATCACATTTTTACATTTAAAACAACTCCTGAGCAGGTATTTCTTTGGGAATGAAGGACTTAACCAAATGGATGGTTCTTAGTGATGAATCCAGACTGGGATTTCCCCAAAGGAGCCCAAGCTCCTCCTCTCAGTCCCTGCTCTCTGCAGGGTGATCAGGCTTGGGAGACCGTAAAGGAGACAAAACCCAGGAGCTGGGCTGGACTCATCCCTATTGATGAGCTGATGTAACTCCCGGATTCAATTACCCCAGAAGTCCAGGGAAAACTCTACCCAGGCCCACAGGGCTCCCCATTATCCCTGGTTACTGTGTGCTCACCATCTGCAGCTTCCCAGCTTGTTAGCCAAGGAATAATTCCAAAGGATAAACTGAGGATGTGCAAATTGTGCCGTGTTGGAGCAGAGGTCTTCAGAGGCAACGCGGCACTCCAGTTCTGTCCCCCAGCCACACTAATGGGGTGTCAGGTCTGAACCCACCTTCTCCTGATCCTCTCTGCTCTCTCCAGAGATGCTCCCTTTCCCATGTCTTACACAGTCCCGTTTGCACACACTCTTTTAGCAGGAAGGTTGTGAAATTCAAGTAGGAGCTGAATATTGATGGTGGGCTCTATCCAGAGCTCATGGAGCTCATCTGCCTTCCTGAATCCCAAAGCTTCCCCTTCCCTGCAGCAGCAGCTCCCACTTGCTCCTTCCCCAGCCTGGGAGACTCTGCAGCGTCAAGGTGGTCAAAACAAAAGAATCACAAAATCTGCAGGGCTTTTTCAAATGGTGGCAAAAAAAACGAACAAAAAAAGAGTCAACGCCCCCGGGGCTGTGCAGCGCAGTGGAGCAGAACTGAAACCTCTGGCCTGAGTACCAGGATGTCCTCCCAGGCCTCTGTCCTACCATATTTTAGTCCCAGCAGGGGATGAGCTGGGAAGCTGCAATGAGCAGCTGCAGTGGAGAGAGAGACTCACCTGTGCAGGGGCTGTCCCTGCTCACCCACCCCAGTCCTGCCCTCCAGGAGCATTTCGGGTGCAGTGCCCAGCTCCCGCACCCCTGGACACCGTTACCTTGGGGACTTCCCCCTTCCTGCCTGGGGGCAGCCGTAGGATCCAGAAGTTCCTGTTCTTCAGGAGGTTCTCCATGTTCTCCAGGCGCCGCTGGAGCAGCCCGTACTCCTGGATGAGGGTGCCCAGCGCCGCGCACTTGCTCTCCAGCTGGTTCCCCAGCTCCGCCGCCGTCTTCTCACAGTCGATCAGCTTCTTCTCCGCCATCCCCGTCCGACCCTCCAGGTCGAGCAGGCGGGTGGAGTGGGAATCCACCTTCCGCTCCACCGCCTGCACGGCCGCCACCACGGTCAGGGACAGCTCTGCCGTCTGCGTCTCCCGCTCCGAGGTGCGCTCGGGGCCGGCCGCTGGCCGGAGGGGCGAGGGGCAGCGCGGCGGCCGCACCGGCTCCGGCGCCTGCGGACACAAGGGCGAGGGGTCAGGGCGGGGGATCCCCCCCGGGGGATAGGGACCCTCCCGGTGTGATAGAGCCCCTCCCGTCCGGTGTGACAGGGACCGCCCGGGGCGATGGGGACATCCCCGGGGCCATGCGGACCCCGCGGGGGGGGGCGCTGCAGGGCCCAG